>NW_024884722.1:33146151-33160235 GCF_019232065.1 Centrocercus urophasianus | reverse complement strand
TAAAGGAAAAAGGAAAAAGGAAAAAGGAAAAAGGAAAAAGGAAAAAGGAAAAAGGAAAAAGGAAAAAAAAAATTCCACAAAAAGTCATTTTTTTTTTTTCTGACCTATTTCTAGGTGGCTGTTTGCCTTTTCCATTCCACACAGAGGCACGTACAGCCAGAGTTCAAGCATCATTTGCCACTACAGGTTGCTTGGAGAAGATATTGCCATGCTGGGTCTCATTCATCAGCACGCCTTGCTAATTTTAGTAAAGAGCAAGCAAGCAACTGTGGGAACAACAACAAATGAAGACCATGCATTTAGCTGTCACCTCAACCAATTTCATTTTCCACTTAATTGTTACCACCTCAAATGCTCTCATCTTCTCCAGGCACTTCCCCAGAAATGCAAATGCCAGATCTTCCCCTCAACTGCCTACATAAAGGAGAGTTCCCATCCTCAGCAGCTCGGGAGGACAGAAGTGGTGAAAGACAACAAACTACATGCATATCTTGCCAGCCACAAGTTGCGTTGTATGTGCAAGCAACACTAAAGCCTAATGGCTTTAGTGAGAGTATAATGATATAATGTATGAGTATAGTATATTATGAGTATAATATAGTGAGTATAATGAGAGCATTTGTTATTTTCTTTAAATTCTGAACACTACTGAAAATATACCACAATGGCTTTTTGTCTGCATTGTGTATAGACCTGGTGCAGACATGTACCCTTCCGAGTATTCACACATGGCTGTGTTTTATTCAAGTTCACCTGCATGGTTCAAACCCCAGAAAGGAGAAGCAACAGTGTTTTCATTACTCTGTACAATGGAATGTTCAGTTGCATCTCCTAAAGCCTTCATGAATACCAAAGGAAGAGGTAACACATCTTACAAACGCTGACATGTCAGAAAAGGAATCACCCCATGAGTTGTATTAGAACTTCTCAGTTTGAATGAGGCAAGACAGTAAGCTAGGACACAGAGGACACTAACATAAACCACTAATGACTGAGAAAACCTGGGTTTTCAAAGTGAAAGGCTGCTACCTTTGGCTGGTAGGTGAGAGGCTCCACAGAACTTCACGATCAGCAACCTGTACTTACAAGCTCCTTTGCAAATTTTTAATTTATTGACACTGAAAACAACTGCACAGGACTCTACATGAAATAAAAGACTCACTCAACACCTGCTCTGGATGTGTATGATTCAGGTTGACCTCCCGAGTCAGACAAAACGCTGATAGTTGCAATAATAAAAAGTTACTTTGGGCACAATGCCTCATCTCCTCAGTGCAGCAAGTGGAGCTATTCATGGGAGTATAAATAGCTCCGAAACATCCACAAGGCTAGTCACTTAACTTAGACCTTAATTTAAACAACAACTCTGACAAAAACCTAACCCGTCCCTCCTACCTTTGCCAAAAACCCCAACAATCATAAGCATAATCCATACAGTAAACAGGACTGCAAGATGTAAAATAGAAAAAAAAAGTCTTGAAGGTAAATACTGCATGACACCATTTGATTGGTTTTAAACCACCAATATTAAAGTAGGCAAATAATTTATGTTAAAATAAGACATCAGAGCACAATCACAGAATCACCAAGGTTGGAAAAGACCTTCAAGACCATCCAGACCAACCATCCACACCTATCACCAACAGTACAACATTCCACATGCCTTCTGAGAACACCTGGGAAATCATGGAATGGCAGGGCTTGGAAGGGACCTCTGGGGAACATGTTGCCCAGCCCCTTGCTAAAGCAGGCACCCTACAACAGGTAACCCAGGTAGGCATCCAGGTGGGTCTTGAATATCACTGTATATAAAGAGACTCCAACACCTCTCTGGGCAGCTGTTCCAGTGCTGTATCACACTCAAGAAATACTACTCTTTCTATAAAAATTGCAGTTTCATTCCTAAATGTAGTTGGCCACGTAAAAGCTTACTCAAGTGGTGTCTTTTATAAATGTATTTCATAAAATATTGGTCACTGAATATGCTTAATTATTTTTTTCTTTCACGAAATATATTTATTCCTAAATATTTCACAAATACACAAAATCATTTTTTAAAAAATTAATGTGTTTTATTTCTAGACATTCATAGATATTAGATGACACTTCAGAGGCATTAACTGAACAAATGGGAAGTATTTACTTACTTTAAGAAATAGCAGGAATTGCTCCAAAATCCTCTTATGGAGAGCACCTGACACTGTGCTACTTACTGTAACATAACATTTTGCAAGAGTTGTTTTCCTGTAATTGTAGAGCTTATTACTATCTTATTACTGCAAGAGGTGGAACATAAGAGTTGGTTTTCCCCATCCTAAACATGACAGAAGCCCAATATTGACAATCAAGTTCTCTCTCCACTTTACACACACACAAACACAAAATAAAAAATAAATAAAAAATAAAAAATAAAAAATAAAAATCACTCCTGTTCCCAAATTCTTCAGAAGCAAGACAGTGGGAGAAAACAACAAAGTATCACAAGCAAGAACTGTTAGAAACAAAAACCCCAAACAGTTAAAGAGCAGTGATGTTATGGGCATAGACTGATCTAGTTAGCTCCATGACAAGTGATCACACAGAATTGCACGGCCAAAAAAAGAACCAACAGTGGGTTATAAGCTATTATTGGTTTATGGCATGAACGAAACATACATTTTGTGCAGCTTCTTATTTCAGACAGGTTATACATAAAGGAAAATGTATTTATGTGCAGCCATGATTTTCAGAGCACTTGTCATTTCTGAAAAGTTGTATATCTGATATTTTAACTGTGATAACCTAGTACCCAGAAGTCAGAATTCTAATTGAGTTCATTTATGTCACAGAGTTCACATAAAAAAAAAACAACCCTCTTTCAGCTACCCACAGACAGGAGTAAATACAGAGACAGGAGTAAATACAGAGCACACATTACACATTACACACTAAGTGCTGAATTTCCTTCCCAGTCTGCTATTAACACAGTGGAAGCATTCAAAGAAATTGCATGTCAAGGACAACACGTTGCTCTGTGACACTGTGAACTGCACGGCTTTACTGGTCACAACAAAACAAACCATGCAACAAAATGACACAAACTAAGGGCATCTTCCACCCAGCTTCTAGCAGGTAAGGAGAGCCATGCAGTTCTCCTCACAACTTTCCTACAGAGGAACAAAACTCATCAATCTGGCCTGGCCTGCTTCTGGGTTTATTCACAAGTTTTCCTTCTTTCTCTCCCTTATCATCCTCTGCATCCTCCTTTCCAGCACGATTGGGCTTTATATATTCTTCCCATTCCCACTGCCTTTCCTTTCACCTTCCCCTACTTCTCTTCATGCCAGATCCTCTCACAATTCTCCCTCAGAAAACAATAAATAAATAAAGTATTGGATCCTTTTCTCAAATTAAAGCTCACGACCAGGATTTGAGGTCACAGCTTGTAGAAACTAATGACCTTGTGAAAAGCAACTATGCCAAGTCCACAGAAAAAGCAGGATGTATGACCAGTACCCACAACATCACCTATAACCCCAGGTCATCTCCCATCAATCCACTGTTTCATATCCAAGCTGATCAAACTGATGGGAAACTACTGCTTTAAAATGGCATAACTACTCCATGATCTCACCTGAGATACTGAGGAGCTGAGCACAGAGCTGATCCAGGAGCTCTGGCATAGGAGAAGCCAGGCCCCAAAGGGATTTCTGCATCCAGGATGCTCCAGGCCTCTTCTTCCTATATTCTATTTCAAGATATTGTTCATTCTTGCCAGCTATTCAGGAAGAATTCATGAAGTAGTTCCAGTTCCAGTAGGTCTTTCCTAAAAGATGCAATGAATGGGGACACTCATTGTTCTAAGCTAGTTTTCAGAGACAGGTCTGCCATCATTAATCCTCCTTTACTATTCTGGAAGCGCACAGGGAGAAACCACAGGCTGGGATGCCAACATGATGATGGCAACTCTAGATCTAGATCTAGCAAGAGTATCTGTGCATTTCCCCATTCCTGAATGAGAAGTATGACATTCCTTAGGAATATTCTAGGAAGCGATAACGACTGCTGTACTGCATGAGTCCACCAGGCTTTTGGCAGAACAGCATTTATCATGCAAGTCTTAACAAGCTGGTTGCAACCTATAATTCAGAAACTCTTCTTTCTGCACAAATGAATGCTTGCAAATAACATTACTGAAGTT
The DNA here is from genome assembly GCF_019232065.1 of Centrocercus urophasianus. Classification (NCBI taxonomy): domain Eukaryota; kingdom Metazoa; phylum Chordata; class Aves; order Galliformes; family Phasianidae; genus Centrocercus; species Centrocercus urophasianus. The sequence goes on along the minus strand of NW_024884722.1, from coordinate 33,156,055 downwards.
GGTATTGCATTACTTACAAAAAAAAAATCTTCTGTTCTGCAGAATTAATACAAAAAGAATAGCGAAGACTTATATTTTTTTCAGCTGATGGTATCTCAGGGGACATACAAGGCTGTTCTGAGTAAGTCTCACAGAAATCTGACTACAAAGGTACTACAGCAACCTTCCTTCCAAATATTAACACAAAGGAAAGCTTTTCTCAGGCAAATAATTTGCGCTTCCATACGGATTCAGTGATCCAGAATCAGAGAAATGCCACTCAGCCACCTCTCTAAAATAACAGGAAAGCATTCATGAACTGGATTTACTATTAGCATGATGCGGTTCATTAAGTATGCTACTGTCTTCATTGGTACAGGAAACTGTTTATAATTCTGCTGGACGTGTTCAAGCTTCCCTTTCACTAGGGCTGGAAATGAAAGAAACTTCCAGATAATGCAAGCCAAACATCTGGCACATTCAGAGAACACTTGCATGCTAATGATAGTGGGAGAAGTAATCTCTCTCATCAGCTCATTTCATAACAATCATGTAGGTTGTGTGGCAAGATAGGAAGTACAGAAACCTTTTTCTTTCCACTCCCCACTGGGCACTTAGATTTGTCTCATTTGCTGCACATATCTGCCAGCATCCCAGATGTCTGTGAGCTAGAAACCAAAGACCAAATCAGCACTGCCACAACTTACTGATTTTACATTCCTGCAGGTCTGCTCCACTTAAGTCACATTTCTCAGGGGTTGTATGTATAAATGTTTGCTCTTACCAACTGCAGTCCCAGAGCCATTTCCAGCTGAGCCCTCGCAGAGATCCTGCACAAGGAGCAAAGACTCATAGTGTTTAGCCCTGAGGGTTAAGGCTGTTCCCCTCAGCAAGGACTACGAGAGACAGCGCTAAAGGCAGTGCTGCTGCTTGCAGGGGGTGCACATGGAGACATCTGGAACACGGTGCCCACCAGGACTGGAACTGGAGGGGTTCACCTGACAGCACGCATACCCGCAGGGCCTCGGCTCAAATGCAGAGAGATCCAAGCAGTGGCATCACTGAGGTGTATGCCACAGGGAAGACTCCTTCACTGAGCTAAGTCACCATGAGCAGGGAAAAAAAGGTACACCATACTACAAGCAACAGGTCCACCCTCCCGCTGGACGGTTCGTCCTGTATTCTCAAGTCCCTGATGTTGATGCAAGGCCACAATAGTACGAGGCCTTAGATCCATCAATCACCTTTCCTCGGGACAGCTGTGTAAACACCAGCACCAGCCTTGAGCTATGTCTAGCGTGGAACTCATCAGCTGAAACAAGTGTAGTAATAACTATGGTCTACCACGGCTCATAAATTCCTGTGTGGTCTCCACTTCCAGCTGACACTGGGAAATCCAGGCAAGTCTAAGCTATTACACTTTAAATTACGGGACCATAACTTCTCATCCTGCTCCCTGCCTCTAAGGAAAGCCTCACCTATGGTGTGTTCAATGTTCAGTACGTTGGAATCACACCGGAACAAAGAACAGGAGGCAAGATTCACTTACAGAGGCAAAAACAGAAGCTCCTCAGAAAACAAATAAGGCACTGCACACGTCTAATGTGATCTCAACTGTACAAATTAAAAAAAACCTCCAAAAGTACAGAAGCAAACTGAGGCATTTATATCCCACAAAATCCCCCATGCCGTTTTGTATCAATGCAGCCCAAGCTCCACTGAATCAGACAGAGGGCTGCCAACCCAAGCCATCCCATCACTTGGCCTGCTGTTTTTCTCACATCCCCACACACCATACTTTGGAGATTTCAAAAGCGCAGCACCAGATTCTCTGACCAAAGCATGCAGGAAGCAGAACTTGAGACACAGAAGCAGTGAATGCAGAGCTCTTCTCAATACACAGTACTACAAAAAGCAGCAGCTCAGTGGGCTGATCGGGGAACTTCTAAAATTCAGTCACCCAAGTATCAAGTGTGCTGAAAACTCATTACAGAACTGTTAAAGGAAGGGTACAGCGTGAAAGTACATCACCAAATTAAAATTAGATGTAATTTATTTATGAAAAAACTGTATAAATTTATGTATCAACAACAGCTCTGTATCCCATCCTCACCTTCTGACCTACTGTGTCACACAGCAGCTGTTTTACTCGGCGGTTCCAGATCCTTGAGTGCTGTGATTGTGACCGTGCTCAAGGTGGGACTTCTCAAATTTTTACCATCTGCCAACTTGTAATCAACGCCTGCTTTCCCAAGACCAGCCATGTAGCAGGGCCAGCACACACTGTCACAGCTTGAAACCATGGAAGCACTTTGCAATGACACTACAAGAGCAATAAAAACAACAGCAACAATCTCCCCGCTATGTTCTAAGGCTCTTCTGGCTGCTGCCCATGGCCGGAATTGGGCAGGTGCATACACTTTACTGACTGGGTGTAGATTGGGAACTCGCAGTTGAGGAACCTAAACTCCCCTTCTAATACCTGAAAGCACTCTGACCTTCAGAAGCAAGCTGCAACAAACCTTATTTGTCTGAGTGAATCATCAAAAGTTGCATCTCCAAATCCACACATATCATTTGTCGCAATCCCACTCTCTTTCACTCACTCATCTAACACAGCATAAATTTTTAAAAACGTTTATCTTATTTATAATATAATGTGCATTGGTATGCTGGGAAGGAAACAGTGATAACGTTCTGGAAATGTGGAAGCACAAAAGGTGTTTTAGCATCTCCAATATCACATGGAAAGTAGAATCTGCTTACACATCAATCCATTGCAGTCCCAAAGGCAAAGAACCAACAGTATTCAAAAGAGAGAACTATTTAAGGGGAAAAAAAAAAAAAAGAAAAAAAAAAAAAAAAGTCAAGCTGAATTTCACTTCAAAAAAAGGTATATTAAAAAGATAAAAGGATATTAAACTGCTATAAAACTTTCGGAAACATTTAGTGCTTTAATAGTGCTTGCAATTCTTTTTGTACACTGTGATACAAAAGCTTTATTCCTGAAAGCCTGGATTTTGTTCTGGATTTTTGCACTGAAACCTTACTGATATTTCTCTGTCAAACCAACAGCTGATATCTATCCGTGCATGAACTTGCTGGCAATTTAGCTGATGGTCTACTCAGCTAAGTGGAACTTGCATTAAAGCAAGGGAGGCACCACCAAAACAAGGACTGGAGCTCAGAAGTACAGGCTGCTGAAGCACCTACACTGAACTAGCTGAAGATTGCACTGTAGTTACCACGTACATTTGCACACATGTCAAATATACATGTATGTATGTTCATGTATGTGAAAGAAAAGTATGCATTCATGTACAAGCACAACAGTAGTGTTGCTGTACAACTACGCCATCTGAGAGCACTAAAAGAAACGCGAGCCTGAGAAATACTGCCTTGAGTGGGATTTGGATCAGGCTGTGCATTATTGCAAACAACAAGCTCCAAGTTCAACTGCATCATCTAGCTTTCCGGCATCACCTCATCACAACTGGAAAACTGTGAGATGAACGGCCAGCATGTGATCATCCTTTGCTGGGGAAAAGAAAACCTTCTATAAAAACCTCTATACAGATAGTACAGCAAGTGGCATTGATCATAAGTGAAGGAAAGCCTTCTGTGAAACACTTCAGCTCCATCAGGGCAGATAACTTTCAATCTCTGCAGGTGCAACAGCCGCTCCTTGGTGAGGAGCTCACTACAACAAAAGGAAAGCACAGCAGCCACAGCTAAGGACAGGGTGCCACTGCATTTGGCTCATTTTCAGTAGAGCTCTTCCACCTAACCTAATCTTATTATTTCTCCAGGCATGTGCAGAAAAGATACTCGCTACAGGATTTTCAATTTCAGTAAAGAGATATAAAGCCAGAAGAGCACCATATGTTAGACTTCAATATTGGTTTTGATCACAATTACTCTGGGAAGGGATGATCCAGCCAAATTGCATTTGACTGCAGTAATGCCATAAACCCTGAAGAACCACGTAGATCACTGTAGTGTTCCTAGAGAAATAAGAACTATTAGAAACTGTGCTACCACTGGAGAATTGAATTTTCCAGATACCAAGAACAAATAACGCAAACGACAGTGTAATTTGTGTACTCTCATATACGATTGATTCAGTGGATAACCTTTATATCTGTAAGAAATAAGGTTAATTCATACTTGATTTTCAGAGAATTCACTCACGGAAAGTAAACTGGATTTGAATGGTAATAAGTAGATTAAATAACATGGAAGAACAAAAGAAAACAGATTTGTAATTGAGGGTTATCAGCATTTGTTTAGAAATTAGGGGAACTTACTAGAAAAGCCAACTGAATTGAGGAGCTCAGCTGTCTGAATATGAAAGTGGCACGGATATCTTCAAATCCAAGGTACTCAAGCTTTCAGTGTTGCAAGGAAGAAAGAGGGAAAGATTTTCAAGCAGTCTTTTGGCTGGTATGGAGTGGTCAGACAGCTGGACTTAATCTTTTTGGTCCCTTCAAATTAAGCCAACTGCTCTCTTCTACTCTAGGATGGTATTTTTTTTTCCATGAATAAATGCACACCCAATAACATGTCTACATTAGAAGGCTTTCAGTGAAAGCAAACAAACAAAAAAAAAAGACAGAAACACACACAATGAAGAGGCCAAGAAAATAGGATATAGTAGGAACTGATGTACAAGAATCACAGGAAGATTTTTATGTCCAAACACAGTGATTCCTGGTTTTGAAAGCTATGCAAAATTTTTTCGATGTTATAAGTAGGAAGGATGAGGAGAGGTATGCTCTGTGATCACATGCACAGCAAACAGGATTTGGGGAATGATAATCTAGATACCAAAGGCCATTTTGGACCTTAGTATAGTATGAGAGGAAGGGTATCGACAGTGAAATAAATAATGTGAGGAACACAAGGGCACAAAAGAGGAAATCATGAAGTTTTCAACTCCATGTTATGGGCCATAAAAAAGTTAGATCCCAAGTTTTTAAATAAATGGCACACAAAATGGAATATTGCTAAGACATATATTTTAACCAGGACACTGCATACAATTAAAGAACAAAAAATAAATTATTCACGTTTTCAATAGAAGAATTTTCTGTCAGCCTATAAAAGTTACTTCAGGGGCGCAGAGACAAAGTATTCTTCCCATTGAATTTCCTTCCAAAGGCATGAAAGCAGTGGAGAATGCGACCAAATTTAATATGGGTTTAACAAAAGGTAGCTTGTGACAAACCAACCTAAGAGATTACTTCATCAGATAACATTCTCCAAATGCTGTAGATCTCATTAATCGGGATTAAAGCAGAGCATTCAGCAGTGTCACATGGGAACCTGTTAGCTAAGCTGCAACCAGCACAGCAATTTTGAGATGGGTGGGCATCTGGTTCCATGGGAGACAACAGCAGAAGTCCTGAAAACTGAAGTGATTATTGTAGGGTCTTAAGAATCTTCTTGGAACTGATCTTATTAAACATTTCCCCTAATAACTCTGTCACCAGTATTAGGAATAGGCCGATAAGATAAAATACAATGGGGATAGAGATACTGAAAGAGAAGTCAGACATTACACGTAAGTAATTAGATGCTCTGAAGAAATGAAGTAGCAGAAAGAGGAGAAAAATTCTGTGAAGCACAGCACAAGTTCACATACTCAGGGAATACAAGAGGTTCCACACCATACTGTGCACCTCACAGTGAAAACTGCAAAGGAGAACCAGCAAGTTACAATTAACTGCAACATCATCATAGTGAACAATGAACAAATCTAGGTGAAAAAAAAAGCAAAATTGACCCTTGAATCCAGAGTACCTCCAATACAAACAAGAAAGCAATAGTATTACCAAAGCGAATGCTGACCATGTGCACAAATGAATGCAATGCATAATCTTCTTCGACACACTGAGGAAAGAGGAATTTGACACAAAAGTACTCAAAAAAGACAGATGAAATATCAGCAGAGATGATTTTCAGCGCAACAAACGCTTATGCCTGCATCTACCCAGGAAATAAGGAGAAACTTTGAGTGGCAGAAGCTCCACGTTTTCAAGAGCACCAGGGACAAAAGAAGACCTCTTGGTTTAAAGAAGGGGCTCAATATGTACTCCAGTGATGTTGGGACTGCAGGAACGAAAACCACAACTGGAGACATGGGTGCCCCTTTGCAATCATAAGCTCTGAATATGTATTTGAAATTACGAATGTGAATACGATTTGCATCCAAAGCTGTATGTGACATCTCGGCCTCCAAATTCCAATCTCAGTATTAAACTCCACAAATAACCTTTACAAGCTCACCTCATGAAAGCTTTTCTCTTTAATTTTGTTGTTGTTGTTGTTAAGAAACTGAGGATAGTGGACTTTTCAAGAAGAAAAAGTTGCACAATCACACAACTCAGCAAGCACTGAACATCTCCAACCAATGTCTGCAGCGCACAAGGAATCTATTCTCACTTAACATCTTCAACCCTTACAATAGAATAAGCAAAGATCAGAATCCAGCATGGCCAGTTCATATTATTGTTAGGCCTAACAGCTCAAACTACTTTTATACTGTTATTTTAATGTATCTAAGAGCAAATAAATGGTTTTTCATCATAAAGATCTGTCTGCTATTCCCAACAAAGACATTGAAAATCCCAGTAAATCAGTAACCTCGTTTAATAAAAATCTCGAAAAAGACAAAAATAAACCAACAGCCTTGAGCAACACTCCCCATCTTTGGGAAGAGTATTAAAAACCCTGCATCACAGTTTTACAGGCGACTGCCTTGCTGGCAAAGCTATTACACCTGAGCAAATATGACACAAGGTGACAATACAATTATTCCAACCAGTGATTTAGCACAAGAAGGTAACCATAAAGAAGCCACAGAGCCCCAAACTTCTTTACAGTTTGCCTATTCACTGTCCAAAGTAAGGCACGAAACACAGCAATTGGAACTAACTTTCTCACCTCTGCAGCTCATTACAACAGCTGAGAGGGGAGCAGTTCATCATTAAGCAGAGTAGCGCTCATTAAATTGCACTCTTATTTCATAGGGTTGTAAATGCAAAGCCACGTGGATTCTGTTCCTTTAACCCGAGCACTAACGCCATAGATAAAAACGCATCAAATAACCCCAGTTAACCAAAGCCCCCAGGGCAAGGAAACCTAAAGCAGTCAGGTGCGAGGAACTGGGAATTCATACACAAAGTCTCAAGCTCCCTAAAGTGCAACTAAGACCTGCCAAAGTCCACAGCACATTAATATTAACATCATGAATTATTTACTCTGTCCCTCACACTATTAGCTTACCAGCTCCACCAATTACACGACTTCATAGGAAGGAACAAAATATGGACCTAGAGTTAACCTTACCCAGGAGGTTGTTATCCTTGGGTAACAATGGGGCTTTTTTCTTCTGCATGAAAATATGAACATACATAACACACGTCTGTTTTTCCATCCAATGACACCTAAAATATTATAGAACTGTTCTCCATACTAAATGGGATGCAATCATCAATAAAATCTAGTTTTATTATTATTATTTAAACCACGGTCTGACCTTAGATTGATGGCAGTGTTGCAATGAGCGCTGTACAAGGAAACTGCTGGAGTCTAAGAAAAACATTTAGTAAAATAAGATCAAGAAGCCCAAGTAGCATGCCAAGAAACGGGAAAAGAATTGTTATGCAGAAAAAAAAAAAAAAAAAAAAAAAAAAGTTAATGCAGAGTGTTTTCAAGTTAAGATCAAATAATACCATTGTGAAATAGACATTTATAAGATTGCCGGAGCTATGAGAAAGAAGGGATTAGGAAGATAGAGGGTAACAGAAAGTATTAGCAGAGCAGTTACTGCATATCAACAAATGAGCCGTGAGTAAGGCTGAGAGCTTATGAAGCCTTGACTCAAAAACCTGCAGAAACAAGCTAAAAAGCAACCCAGCGTGTCAGGCTGTTAGACAAGGGCTTCCCCAAAACAAACCATCGTCAGGGCACAGAAGAGCCGCGGCAGCTCCGTTTTGCAACAAGCACCGAATATCAGCATAAATAATTGACAAACAAATGCCAAGACCTTTTCTTCATCGCTGCAGGGAACCAGGCTGATGTCAAAGTGGCACGGAGGAAGCCCTACTAAGCCACCACGCCACTTTCTGTGCCGGTTCCCCTTGCTCCAACACAACCAGCAGTTTGTGGCAGCCAATTCCCTGACCAAAACTGAAGAATAAACAAGATGCTGCCTCGAGGCAATCCTGCAGCTAAGGGAAAGGCAAAACACAAGAAATCCCACCGTCTCTGACTCAGCGGCAGAAAGTTTGCCTGGCAGGGCTCTGCAGCAAGTTTTCCTGCCTGCTCTATGCACACAGCTTGCCACGACCCCCACTGCTCTACTCAACCTCCAGCCCAAACCCGAGCCAACACAGCACGGCAGAGATCCCAGCCCGAGGAGCAGAGGGGAAGAAATACCTTGGCATATCAGGCGGAGAGGCGCAGCGCTGCTCAGCATCCCTGCGGCCCGGCTGCGCCCGCACACAGCTGTGCCTGATCGCAGCGAGCTGCTCTCGGAGAGCTGTGGGAGAGCAGTAAGCTCCTTACTGCTCAGTGCTGTGCGCTGCCTGGAAGGAGGGTGCCCGGTGCGAGATGGGAGCTCGCTTCAGTTATCCTCATTAAATTTGAAAAGCGTGTGCTGAAACGCCTGTTTCCCGAAGCCTGCACAGACTCACGGCGTGAATGGTGAAAGACTGCATGGGAATATCATCAAGTTTATTAGAAGTTGGGCGGTCCATAAGAACACCTCCTCCACAGCGAGCCCTGCCTGAGCTTGGGTTCAGCTTTAACGAGGTCTGTTCAACAGAAGTGCAACTGGAGCCTCAGCTGCAAAATGAAGAAATACCTGAGGGCAGAAGGGAGGTACCTGCCCTGAGGGAGTGCGAGCTGGTGGCTGTCTCCTGAAGTGCCTCCGTGGCCAAAGGAGAGTCACAGCTGAGGCTGGGGGCCTAACAATTAATTGGTATTGTTAGAGTTGGAAGGGACCCTTAAAGGCCATCTGCTCCAACTCCCCTGCAATAAACAGGGACACTTGCAGTTCCATGGGGAACTCAGAGCCCCCCCCCCTCCTGACCTTGGGTTACTCCAAGGAAAGGGCATCTACCACATCTCTGGGCAACCTGTACCAGTGCCTCACATCCTTATTCTAAAAAAAAACATTTTCCTCATATCCAATCTATACCTCTCCTCTTTTAGTCCAAAACCATTTCCCCTTGTCTGAACAGACAAACCCTGCTAAAGAGCCTGTCCCCCTTCCTTCTTACAGCACTCGTTAAGATACTGACAGGCTGCTACCATAGCATCGTCCCTATCACAAAGCCATGCTCTCTTTCAAAAATATAAAAAAAAATACCACAGCACATCGGTTATTTGAGACCTTCTGCTGAGACTAAAATCACTCCTTTTAAAAATATATATACAGAATCATCTTTCACAACTGTCTCAAAGTTCTGTTCCTCATACACAAACCCTGCTGAAAAAGGTTACTCAGTAAGACATGCAGTTCTTAATTTCCTTCAAAGGATCTAACTAGATTAGATAAATGAGACAAATTGGAAAAAAAAAATATTATCTTTACCCTTAAAGACCAAGACTATTATTGATATAAAAGTGCAGACTGAAAAATTCTACAATTTTAAGAAATACATAAATAAAATTTAAAAAAAAAAAAAAAAAAAAAAAAAAGAAACTTTATTCTACCATTCATCCATTAGCTTCACCTTTCCCTATGAAAGGCACCTGCCCATAGCCCAAGGCACTGGCTCTCCTGCCCTAGCAGCACTGTGTGCCCATGTTCTCCAAGCACAGAGCCCAACTCCTGTTGAACCACAGCCTGCCCAGCATCAAAGGAATTCCTACAGGGAGAAAGGATGATACAGGAGAAACTGCTGCAGAGGAAAAA
>NW_024884722.1:33070443-33146051 GCF_019232065.1 Centrocercus urophasianus | reverse complement strand
GAGAAGAAAAAAAGAAAAAAAGAAAAAAAGAAAAAAAGAAAAAAAAGAAAAAAAAGAAAAAAAAGAAAAAAAAGAAAAAAAAGAAACTTAGTGTGGATAAGTACATTAAATATTTAATATGGTGCAACCAGGTTATTGTTGTTAGTTTCATATTTTCTTGGAACGCTATCAGAAGGAACTAATTCACCTTCCAGTCTGGGATAATTGAGAGCTTCACATGTACAAGTTAGTTTAGAAGTGTGAAAAGCTGACAAATGACCGTTGATGTAAAAACCATCCACTAATTTGTTTGCCTTTTGTAAGGATCCAATGTACCTCACCAATATTGTTGGTATTCAAATGCTCTCTGCTGACCTCATCCCTCTCATCAAGAGGGTCTGTCTGGCTTAGGAAAGCCAGTTCAGCTCACCACTGACACAGACCAACAGACCTGATGTAGGGCAAAGCTGCGCATGGCTCTGATCCTATTTAATCACACATGGGTACAGAAAGGGAAGGTCTTCAGTACAGTCTCTTAAAATATATAGTTGTACAAAGTTACTTTCCGTCTTCCAGCTATTTTAAACATTTTATGTGACACGAAGATCATTGGAAATAATGGAGTGAGTCCTTGCAAACCACAGACCTGGATACATGAAGGAGAAGCTGGCAAGTGGGATCAGTCAGTCCCTATGCACCCAAGCTCAGTCATGCCTACCAAAGCTGAACAAGTCCTGTGATGAAAAGCCTGGTCTGGTGGATGAGAGGACAGCAGCTGTCATTTTCCCTGACTTTTACCAGGTTTTCAGCACTATCCTCCTCTGTGCTTTTGTATCCATATCAGGATGGCACAGTCAGAATGCAAGAAGGGAACAAACTGAACATCTGCTTGAATGCTGGGGCTCTGACCAGGCAGGAGGAGAGACAACGGGCACACAATGAGGGAAGGCAGAGGATGGGGAGGTAAGGGATGCCTCCTTCCCAGGAGGACAGCAAACCTATGCAGCCCTGATCCTTACACCTGATGAGACAAAGCCCAGGGCAATCTGCTCTGAGCAAGAAGATAGGCCAGAGAGCCCTTGAGAACCTTCCCAATGTAATACCTTTGGTATTATCTACAAATTACACATTTACATAAGCAGGGAGTGATTTCTTTCATCACTGAGGAGCTGCTAAATATGATTGGGAGACAACAGCTACTACTTAGGAAAGAAAGCAGCATGGTTAGATCAAGCCTTCAAGTTATCAACATACACATTTCTAGTTAAAAGCAAGACCACAACGAGATAGAACAGCTGAAAATACTCGTGCTTTTAAGATTTTGACTAGTTTAGTTGAGGCAAAGGCAAATCCTTGCAGCTGTATGGGTGTCAATCAGTTTCAAGAAACAAACTTGACCAGAGAGGCTGTGGATGCCCCATTCCTGGAGGCTTTCAAGGCCAGGCTGGATGTGACTCTGGGCAGCCTGGTCTGCTGGTTGGTGACCCTACAGATAGCAGGGGGGTTGAAACTAGATGATCTTTGAGGTCCTTTTCAACCCATGCCATTCTATGATGATTCTATGGTGCATAATTACATCAGACAAAATACAGATGTACATGCATAACCATCCCAACTGATACTGCTCCTGCCCTTTGCAGGGATTTTGGCACCAAGAGGCAGGGTGTAAAGCACAGCACAGGGCAGAAAGAGCTGAAAACACATGGTGCAAAGACAGACCTGCAGCCTGACTATCTACTCACAGGGAGGGATTACAGCAGCCCCACGGAGCTGTCATATCCACAAATCCAGGAGGAACAGTAATTGGTTTACTCAAGTTTGTTAGCGACATAATTCCATCACAAGCGCCTATCAAGGAGAGTTCATTCACGGCGCTAATTTTGGTGTATTTTCAACAGCTCGTTTGTTCTGTAGCACTATAAATATTACGTGAATGAAAATCAAGGGAAATGGCTATTCTGCACTCCAGCATTTTATTATTAGATACGTTTCTCAAAAAAGCCCACAAAGCTAATTGTATCCACATTTACATAGCTCCTTTCAGAAAGTGTACTGAGGACTCTTCATTGAGCATCAAATCACAAACCCGCAGCACTGACTACATGCAAACAATCCAATATATTCCATATGCAGCCGTGAGGACTGCCATAAACATTTATATTCATACCGGTTCATCTGTGCTGGGATTAACTGAGTGAGAAAAGCTAGCCAAGGACACCTATTTAAAGATCCAGCGGGTTTAAGTAGATGGAACCGGCGCACTAACTTCTCATCTAAAGTACAGCACAGCTAATGACTGCATAACCTGTACTTTTTTCTGCAAAGGAAACTTTTTGTGCAAAATCCCTCTGTGTCATACCAAGGAAATCGTCTTTGATGGGCAAGGAGGCCTTTAGGTGGAGGAGCCCTGTACCCTTTTGCAGAGCTAGTGGGGAAAGGAGCTTGCTGCAACACGTGGCCCTTGGCACAGGGCAATGTGGGCATACTTACAGCCTGGTAGGGAGCCGGCAAGGTCTGCATCTCTGTGCAGGCTCAGAACTTGGTCCAAGCCTGAGAAAGTCAGCGTTCCCTACTTAAGCCAAGTGAATCCCAGGGACTAAGGCCCAGAGGAGCCTGCTTTCTTCCATTCGCCTCCCACATCCTTCAGGACAAGAAAACTGGAATACCCAGCCAGATCAGGAATGGAGATGACTCTCATTTCCCTCTCAGGAAACAAACACACTTCCGGGGTCAAAAGACAAAAAGAACACACAACTTTGATTTGCATGAAAATGCTTTGAGAACCGGGATATTCACAATTCTTGCAGACATCCCTCACCTCTGCTACTGAATCCCTAACAGCAAAGCAGGCTTTACTGGGCTGCAAAAACAGATTAAGAGATAACTGTTCAGTAGCCTGGTGATCAGGCTCTTTAAAGTACAACACAGAGAAAGTCCCAGGACTGAAACTCCTTCTGTTGGCATGGTTCACAGAGAAAATGGGAGCTCCCCTTAGCCAGTGGAAGAAAGAAGATAAAAATCCTTCTGCTCTCCTTTTGTTCATTTTAAGCCAACACAAGTTCAGAATACCAGTATATGTCCAAGCAATTAAAGAACAAAAAAGAACCAAACTACTGAAGTCACAGTCTCACAATTAGTAGGAATTGTGACTACAATTCTCTCTTCGCCCTCAGAATGGCTGAGAAAGGTGTCCCAGAAGGGCTCTTTCAGGTAACACAGTCGTGACAACATCTGGCAACACCCACATGCCATGGTCATGCCCCAGGAACCCCCTGACAGTTTAGATGCCTACACACTTCTACCACTTTGCTAACAAGGCACAAACACTGGAAGTGAAGGCAGCTTTCTGCTGTGAACACTAACACACGAAGCCAACAGATCCACAACCACGTGCCATGGGCCTGGCTTCCCTCACTACCATACTAACAGAGGTGTGAGCAGCTGAGATGCAGGTATTTATATATCACTCATCCAGCTAAGTACTTTGAAAGGTGAAAGACTCTGTTGAAGAGATTCCTCTTTTGCCCTATCTGAACATCAGAAAACACTACAATGTTGTATACTAAGCAGTACAGCATTATACAGTAGAATACCCAGTAAACTTACTTTTTCTCAACTATTACACAGTATTTCACCATTATATTCTGATTTTCACAACTCACCACACACACAGAGCCCTGATTGCCACATACTGAAGACTAGAAGTAGAACTGTATGCTTTTGCTATCTGACCTGGATTAATTTTCCCCCAGGAAAAAATGGCAGCCTCAGTTCAGACATGGACAATCCTGCTTGGATCCTCATACGAATTCCCCTTCCAGACAGAACCACTTCATTTCAGCATTCTCATACACCGTATATATGGAAGCTAACAGAAGGCTCCAAGACAACTGTATGCTAGCTCCTTGTCAGGCAAGGCTAATCCTGCAGATTAGAGATGTAAATCCTCCGGTTCCCCTGGGTCCTAAACCCCTGCCATTGCAGAAAGAAATGTAGTTCCTTTTGATAATCTTCTGAGAGAAAAAATAAACTGATTTGCCCATTCATTATTGCAATCTACATCAAAAACATGACAGGAGATGACCTAAGAGCACCAATCTATGCGCCAATAGCTCCCAGACTCCAACCATGAACATCTTGTATGTTAGTTTCATGAACTCCAGGATCACACATTTCCTTGCTGCCTCCACAGCACCCACAACCTCAACCCTATACTCCGCCCCCTGGTGTCACTATGCAGCCGCTCTCAATAAATGGCAGTGCTGGAGCTCCTAGTGGGAGTCTTGAACCTCTATTACAGACAGATGTAGACCATCCTTGCTCTTCCCCACAAAATGAAGTTTTTTCCCTAAATTTAGAGAAGTATTCCTATTAAAGACTATCCCCAAAGCCTGTGGGCATCACTTGGCAGGGTTATCTGCTCCTTTGCTTGAACATAAACCTGAGCTCGACTCATTGCACCCTGTTCATAGCTTCTCCAATTCTTCCTCATCTTCTTCAACTTCTTCCTTTGGCCCAGGTTGTTTTTCCCTCTCAAGAGGGAGAAGCATTAACCTATGAGCTTCAAACAAAGATACCACAAACAAGCACCCTCAAAACTGCAAATAGCTCATAAAACACACCTGACAGAAAGAATGATTCACTGTACTCCAAGCTTTTTTCTCAACTCTGGATCAAGGCTGATTTCCAGCACTCTTTCAGCCACTTTTCCAAAAGCATAAATTATGGAATTATGGTTTGACTGCAAAGTTGCTCTTTTGCTTCCACCTTCACTGCTTGGAGTTACTTTTTCCTTCCCCCCCCCCCCCCGAATAATTCATAGTGTTGTATAATGGCTTGGGTTGAGAGGGACCTTAAATATCATCCACTCTCATCCACTAGAGTTCCACTCTACCCTGCCATGGGCTGGTTGCTCCCCACCAGGTCAGGCTGCCCAGAGCCCCATCCAACCCGGCCTTATGCACCCCAGGGATGGGGCACCCACAACTTCTCTGGGCAAGTAAACATCAATGTTAAAGATGGGGATCTGGAAATATTTCATTTCCAGCTATATTTAGAGTTCTAGAGCTCTAAATATATTTTATTGAAACAAACAAAAACCACTAAAAAGGAGACCTTGTCACTAGAACAACATAATGGCAGAACTGCCATTTTTTTACTTGCTGTACACAAGGACACACAGTAAGTGAGCAGAAAGCAGATAATTACCTTTCCAGCGCCAATGAGCTTATTGCACACGTGGCTGGAGTGGATTGACTTGAGTGAGGATGAGCGGAAAGGATGCTGGCATTCTGGCTCATCCACATTGCCCATGGCAAATCACTGAGCACTCAATTTCCAGGTTCTTGTTGTTTTTCCCTAGCGTTGGCATTATGTCCTTCTTCAAATTCTTTGCAGAGCTGGTATTTATTTGCTGTTCAAAACTCTTGATTGTTTGGATACATTTCATGCAGTAGAAAAAAATGCGAGTGTCTATAAAACACTTCTCACTTTGCTTTCCAGTTGAGGGCAGAAGATTGTAACCAACTACTGCCTTCAACTTCACCTCTTGGAATCATTTCAATGTTAATGCATTATTATGTGATAGACTTTGAGCAAGGGTCAAATAGCTCTTAGAAGAAGTAGTATTGTGAAAGTTAATGGAAACATCTTCAAATTGTATTGAAAAGAACAAAGAGTGGATTAAGAACACCTTCAAGTATTCCCCAAATTCATTTTTATGTTCTTTCAGGTCTTACAGGAAATGAGATAAAAGATTTCAGATGGCATTGAGATTTTTCTTAAATGTATTATACAGAAAAGACAGAGGTAATTGCCATTCTAGTTTAAAATCTTCCCCTCAACCCCTTTTCATCTCCATGTGCTGCTCTCCATCCCACTCCTAATTTTCATGCTTAAGCACTGCAGAGCTGGATGGACCAGCCCCAGAGACAAGCACAGCAGTAAGCACCATCGGTGTTAAACCAAAATGAATAATTTAGGAACAACCACTTCTATATAGTTGTGATCCCTTTTTTTCCCCCCCTACAAGGAGCCTAGTGAAGGAAAAAGAAGAAGGTGGGTTATTGTTATGCTTTAGTGAGTTTCTGATAAAAACCCCCGATAACTGCAACTACCATGGAAGCTGTTCTAACAGATGGTAACTTTTCAGGAGCCTCCTTGCTAGGTCTTCCTCAAAGAGACAAAAAGCCAGAATCCTGCCATAGCACTCTGCCACTAGTACAAGTTTGCAGCACCCAAATCCCATAATCGTGCTGTCTCTCATGGCACTGTATGTATGAAGCTACTTCACAGATTTACTTGGAGACAAACAAAAACAGATGAAAAAGAAATGAACAAAGAACATAAATAAATAAATAAATAAATAGAAGCTAGACAAAGACAGGAAAACCAAGCAGTGAAAAAGATTGGGTGTATCCTTTAGGACCTGGTGCTGTCCCAGCTCTTCTCTGCCTGAGATCTGACCTTGAAAGCAGAGCAATGGAGCCACTTGATGCTGGACGCCAGGTTTAAACACATGGCTGACTCAGGACACCTCCTGTCCCACCTCCTTTCCCTCCAAATAGTGTAGAAAGTAAGGAACAACCTAACCTAACAGGCCATGCACTGAGCACAGTGCGACTCCAGGCTGAAAGCAGGCTGCAGAAATGAGTATTTGGATGTGCTAGGGATATGAACGTACTCAGGAAGATGGATGCTGGGAAGCCTTATGGTCCCCTACTATTGCTCACTCAACCAGGCTGAGTTATGCCATACACAGGAGCAGTAAAAATCTCAGAACTGACTTACCCAATGGTAACTTGATTATAGTAGTTATAATGCCCTCAACATGCTATTCAAAACACAAGAATTTATCTAAATAATGTACTTGCTAGACTTGGTTGTATCTGTAATGTCTATGACATCAGCAGGTCAACACGAACCACTGAATAGCAAAGCCAGCCCAGTTACAATCACAATACAGATGATCTTGCAAAATCCTCTGGTGCTCTGCTCATCCATTCTGTTGTGTCTGATAACAGATTAAGAATAATGACAAATCATATTTAATAAATTCAAAGCGTGAAAGACTTGAAGTAGCTTGCATTCTTGCTGATTATTATAACTGATCTTCAATATCACATTGTTACCAGTCTTCATAGAACAAGACAGCAGCTCACTGATGAAAAGACAACAAAAAACAGATTTTGTTTGCATTGTAGCAAGTTATAGTTACCTAGAAATAAATACTTCCTCGTTGATCGTTCAGACCCAAACTTAATTTCAATGCAAAGCCACAATTCCAACTTCATTTCTTACTTCTCACCCTTCAGGCTGAAATGTCACGTCTGCCTCTTTGACTTGCAGAAGTACATGTATGTCATTGACCAACAGGAGCACCAGCACCTCAGGGAGTTTTCTCATTTGAAAGCACTCTTGATCTTATTTTCACTTACGATTTATACAAGCTGGATGCCCAACACGTACGTTCTGTATAAGAGAGCATTAACATTTTAAAATCATAATGTTTTCAAAAATTGAAGACCTCACTGAGTATAAGTAGATACAAACAAGCAGTCATAACCACTAAAGTACAAATAGAGATCTACTCACGACAGTAGCCCTTATTCCTAAATATCCACAGACTTTTTCTAAAGGGAAGAATTTCTCATTGCTTTAAAAACTACATAAAACCTCTTACAACAGTGATACATGAGTCTGCCTTTGCAAAAGAGTAACACATTAGATTTCAGCCGCTTTTGCCTAAGGACATGTGGTCACAATGGAGAGATGAACTATTTTGGTAATTCAGCAGAGAAAAAAAAAAAAAAAAAAAAAAAAAAAAAGTAAGAGTCTCAACCTAAAAATGAATTTGAGTGTAAAGACAATGGGTACGTGAATTTTAAGGACAGGATAGGAAATCTCAATGAATAACTTGCATCTGTAGCTCAATCAGTACACTGCACTAGTCGGTAATTTTAACTCTGGCAGAACTAGATTACATCATGTTACTTTGAGCTTATATACCTGATCACAGCCATCACTCATGTGCCACGTTCCCACTGTAGAGTGGGACAAAACAAAAGGCAGCTGTACCCTCCTATTCCTCCCTATGGGAGCCATCATATGGCAGTGGCATCCATGAAAACACTTCTATCTTACACACCCCAGCACATCCATGACATCTGCTGCCCATACAGGTAGCTAACTTTTATTCAGCATCAAAAAAAAAAAAGAAGCATTTTCATTCCCCTGCAGGAGCACTCAAACTTGCTTACTGATGATACGCTGCCTGACTGGCTCAGCCAAAAAGTTGGCCGGTTTTGACTGCATAATTTATATTATCTACTGCGAGATAGCTCTGTCATAGCTTTGCTGCTCATTACCTGGAACCCATCATATTGTCTTCCACTGCACTGCTTTATGGACCACCCAGTTTCACAGATCAAAACCAGTCATAGCGAGGAATTAAAGTTGACTTGTTCCCTCTTAGATAATAACTAGTTTTCTTTGGGAGGATTCAAAGGTTTCATTCAGAACATCAAGTAATAGTGATAAAATCAGACAGAAACATCACACCATAAAAAGGTAAAAACCAGAAAACAAAGGGATTGCCATGGATGGAATGAGTAATTCACAGCATGTGTGCACAGCTGTATCCCCTCAGACTTGACCCAGACTCTCACATCGACTTTACCTTCAGGACCAGGTTGAAGCCCGCAGAAATAGATTGTCCCTTAATGCCATGTTTACTATTTTTTAGGTCTTAACATGCAATGGAATTTTTGATACGAGATCTGAATTGCTCACTGCCCTCCAACGAAAAAACACTAACCCGAGGAAATCCTTCAGTTTGCAAATAAATGAGGTACTCCAGCATAATGATTTTGAAACAGCTCTTTTCATGAATTTCAATCTGCATCTTTGGGTTTGGATCAACAACAGCACTTATAAATCATCATGTCATAATAACAGGAGCAACTATAACAGTACTACTAACAAGGTCGGACCTGTGTCCACCCAGTGTTTTTTAAACCAAAATTAACTTGTAATACAAAATACTCTCATTCTTCACTTGTGGTAACAGTTCACTCGCCTTTCAGAAAGTTACTTATAAAAGGAAAAAGTATGTCACCATGTTATCTTGGGACGAGTCTTTGGGTATGGTTATAGGCACAGGCTGGACCAACTGAGGGGCAGGTGCTTTGTGGGAGACAATGATGGCAGCACCGACCAGGATCTTCCAACCCAAGCCATTCTACGAGGAAGAAACATGCTCAAGAACAGGAAAGGCAGAGGCAGTCTTGCTAAGGAAATATTTCTCTATGGCAAAGGCTCCCTGATAACCGTCACCAGAGCTTGAGAAAGGAGTGCAGGCACTGCTGAAGGTATGCATAAACAGCATTTTAACTTGGGGATGTTATTTCTCTGCAGCCACTGAAAGCTGACACTTCTGGGCCTGGTGGATACTAAAGCCAGTGGTTGAGTATTTTCCAGAATGAGCCTTCATTCCAGAGCTCCATTAGCACTATATCCTGTGAGATGGTGAGATATGAAAGCATGTGGTCAAGGATGCATTCAACAGTTATTCAGGAAAGCTTTAAAAAGGGATAGATCATGGGGAAAAAACACATTTGTGCAAATGCTGGGCAAAAAAAAAAAACCTGCTGCAAATATTAAAACAGAGACCAGATTCCAAGAGAGTTTTTGCCACAAAGCGTTAAGAGAAAAGCATGGTTTACTGTTTTACAATTATTACCCCTTTTTTGAAAAGTTGCAGTTGTGGAGTCCTTGCAAAGAGCACAGAAAAGCACAAACACTTCTAGGTGCAATGCCTCATTCTTCATCCCCGTGGTCAAGCGCCAGCGCTGCCACAGGAGCCCCCATTGCTTCTGAGTTCAGAGCATCTCTCCCCACACAGGCACTGCCTCTGGAGCTGGCATAGCCCTCACCTGATGCAGCCTTAGGGCTACTTAAAATTAACAACAGCACTGAAGCTGTACCAGGCATTTCTGGGGACAGTTTCTACTAACACAGCCACGTCTTTCTAAAATCTGAACAGTGGTTTTGGAAGGGTGGGGAGAGGGGGGCATTTAGTACTCTGCCAGTTAAAAAGGATCCCCAAAATGGATTATACTCGCTGAAGCTCAGGATGCACATTCTCTCATTTCTCTCACACACAGCAGCAATACTCCGCACACACTGGGATTACGGACACCAGCAGTGCAGCTTTCTTCTTCAGCTGTTACACTCAGAATAAAAGACTTAAGCAGCTTCTGCGCTGCTTCAAAACCACACTGCAAAGGAATCATGGGCACGGCGCAGATTACTGAAGGGTTCCTTGTACAAAGCAGCTTTATCTGCCTGTTAGGGCATCTCTCTGCAAAACACAGTCCTGAAGCTGCTGCAGAACACCAGAGCCACAGGAAGCTTTTGCAGGGGTTCTGCACCAACTCATTTGCTAATGTTCCCTGATGCCTGATCTGAGCCTGGCCTCAATCTTCTTTTAATGAAAGAGGAAGGCTGGGATACTTTATCAGCTATTATTAGCTCTTAGCACCTGTTGGTGGAAAACAAAGCAAAACCAAACAGAGCCTTCTACTTCTCAGGCTTGCCCACAAGCCTATACGATATTTTTCAAGAAATAAGCATATGTAAAAAATAATAACAATAAAATATCAAACAGAACTTGGCAACTGCCTAGCAATGCCTGCAGAACTACATGGGACAGTCATTCCATCGCTCTGCAACCAATAGTTGGGATGAACATTAAAAGAAAAAAAAAAAAAAAAGCTTAATTACTAATGTTTGCACTTAGACAACTCAATTTTAGCTCCTCTACCTTTAGCTGGGGCTCTTGAGGCGATTCTATCACCAACCTCAGTGATTCTATGATTGAGGCGGCGACCTGCTTTTCTGCCACTGTATGTTTTGGCACTGCCTTGCAGATCTGTGTGTGACACAAGCACTTTTTTTTGTTGTTGTTGTTTTTACCCCCCCCCCCCTCCCTCCCCGGTGGCCTCAATTAACACTGCTATCTCCCTCCAGACTAAGAAACCTCCACCCTCCCTGCCAGCAGTCTCTGCAGGGCAGGTCCAGGGGCCTGGTCCAGGGCCAACAGGGAGGGTTGCCCACAGCTGATAAAGGAGAAACCAAGAGGCAGCCTGAGGAGCACCCAGGCAGTGAGTAAATAAACTCACAGCAGGAGCAGGGGCCAGCAGGGCAAAGCTACCAATGGTGGGGAATGAAAAGGCTTAGCTTCCTCTTCTGAAAATGAACACCCATTTCCTCAGGTCCATGTTAGTCAACAGGCAAAGAATCGGATTTTTTTAGTTTGGGGAAAAAAAGCTTTTGCACGAAGTATTTACTAAAGGATGGGCTAAAACATCTGATGACTGAAAAACAAAGAAACCAAACCCTCAGTAACTTGTAACTGCTTGCTGAACTCCATAACCTGACAACTACCAGCTCTAGGGCAAGCAATACATGTTTAAGGTCATTACGTATTGCAAGTTCAGATTGTGTTGGCTAGATAATGCAGTTACATGCGCTGCAAGTACAGCACAGATTGTGCTTTCAGCTTCATTCTACTCACATTATGCAGCCTGAATAATTTAGAGAACGAGTGATTCATAGCAAAATTCACAAAGAATTTTGAACTATGTAGGAACTTGTGTATTTTAAGATTGAGAGAAATTGCAACAGCTTTGTGCAACGCTTGGTTTCATTTACTTTTCCCCTCTTTGTGATCAGCTGCAGGAACCCTACTTTTCTCTTGCCTATTTACATAAAGGTGAACAGAAAAAATAAGGACAACAGAAAAATTTCCCACAAGAAATCCTTCGGTCTCAGCAGAGAGGTGTTATTTTTACACAGAAATATTCCTATCAGAAAAACAAGTTTTCTAAATATATTAATCCCTGCTGTTTATAATTTGCACCGTAAATTATAATCATCAACAATTTTCACCTGGCTGTCTCTTGGTAAAACACTAATTAAAATCAGAGTCTGAAATAGGGCTGGGTGAATCTCACTGCCCCTGAGTTGTCAGTGCCTTTTACATTCACTGTCACCTGATTCACTGAAAGCCCTGAGTAGAAAATTGCCACCATTTCCCATGAAATGCTCTCTACAGGAACCCTCCAGCCCCTAACCCAAATGAGGATTTACATAAGAACAAGAATTACAACCACAGTGTATCCAAATCATCTGAATGCTTCTCAATTCCATACCCAAAATCGAGTAGGCAGTAGGGCACACGCACAGACAAAAGCGCTAAGATTTTAGTGTCATAAGGTTGGAAAAGCCCTCTCAGGTCACCCAGCAGAACCCCATCCCACCCCTGTGCCACATCTCCATGGCTTTGGAACACCTCCATGGTCGGTGACTCCCCCACCTCCTTGGGCAGCCCATTCCAGCACCTGACCACTCTTTTGGAGAAGTAGTATTTCCTAATATCCAATCTGAACTTCCCCTGGCACAGCCTGAGGCCATCATCTCCCATCTTAGTGCTGTTATCTGGGAGCAGAGGCCAACCCCCACCTCACCACCACCTTTTTTCCCAATGAAGTCTCCCCTGTGCCTCCTCACCTCCAGACTGATGCACCCCAGCTCCCTCAGCTGCTCCCTATAAGACTTGTGCCCCAGACCCCTCACAGCTCCATTGTCCTTCTCTGGACACGCTCCAGCCACATCCTCTGAACTCCTCTCCTGATGCAGCACTGTATGCACATCCATATTTCTCAATAACAGATTTTAAATGCTTAGAATTTGTCACTATCTATTACCACCTACAAATGTATCCGAAACACAAGAAAGCTGCCACTTTTTACTAAAGAGTCACTTCTGTCTGTAGTGCTTTCAGAAATAACACAGTGTTTTGAATAATAACGTTGCTCCCCTATGACTGCTGGAATTAGCACCAGCATTTGTGCTTGCTGCCAGTCAGACTATTTCTGTAGCTGGAGTTGCTTTATAAATTAGTCAAACTGCTGAAAACTTGGAACAACTCAAGGCAAACTCCCAAAACGTGCCTGGTTCACACATTTCCCTACAACACAAGGTTCACTTCTGTAGGAAGACTCCACCTGCCAACTCTGACTCGCAAGGAACTTCTCCCTCTGCTGTCTGTGAAAAATGATGAGAGTCAAAGGAAATTAATAAATCAGAGCCAGCTGGAAAAAAAGAAACACCTCTGTGATTTAAGAACTATCACATCTGCAGCCCCTTCCCATTTATGTTTTATGAACTTTTCCTTGTTTATCTCAATGCTCAATCAGCAGTTCATGTGTTGCTGCTGTGACCCACTTGTCTCACCTCATGGCAAACCGAGGCCTGGAGCTCCTCTGCAGCTACAACCATCCTGCTTGCAGTAAAACTCAAGCTCAGCATCTGAACAAGCTCAGGAAAGCAACTCTGTAACCAGGAATGCTACAGCAGCTGAGTGCACAGAGGCGGTGAAGGGGATGCCTCTAGATACCAGTTGGAGATGCAGGGGAAGAAAAGGAGCGCAGCACAGAGATGAGCTTCTGGCAGGCAGCTGTCCAAACCCCCTCACCAGAAAGCTGCTTCACAAATAATCCTATTTCCTCCTCTAAAACACACTGTGGTTCTTCAGCAGACGCAAGGAGAATCCCAGCCCTTCTGGGATGTCTTCATTCCCACCATGTGCTTCACCACCAACAGCTTCCTCCTCTTTCACTACCCAGAATAACTATCAGATTGAGATACATTATGCTGGGACAAAAAGTAAAATTCCAAAACAACAGATTATTTACTTCCGTTACTTCCCTAGTAAGCTTGCTGACACTGTACCAGTTACATTTTCAGTACTTGAGAGAAAATAAAAGATGAAAAAACTTAAAAGAAGACATTTTTTTTAATAGTGGAGAGAGTTAACATTAAGAGTCAAATTTCTTTATCTAACAGTTTTTATTTCTGAATAGGGGTAAGAAAAGCAAGCATGTAAGTATCACAGACACATCGAGGTTGGAAAAGACCTCCAAGATCATCCAGTCCAACCGCTCAACTACGGCCAATACTTCCCACTAACCCATGTCCCTCAGCACAACATCTGCACATTTCTTGAACATCCTTCCCTGTCTGTGCATCACCCAGTTTCACATACGCCATTCCCACTGAAATCTCAGCTCCGGAGGCGAATGCTAAGCAATGTGCTCCTTACCATAACGTGCATTTGTCATGGTTTATGGCATGCATGAGAAAGGCTGACTCTTGATGGTGGCTTTCATTTAGTCCTTGAGCTGACAAGCGTTTTCAAGTCACACAGAAGCACTGAGAATGGCACAGAAGCCTGTCCTCACACGTATGTGCATGCAATAAAGCTACCCAAAATTAAGCACAGACTCATTTCAAAAGGATACCTCAAATTGTCCTAATCCACATGCTACAACGTAGCTGAATAAAAAACTACCATGAAGCAGTTACACAATTGTGTTACGTTTTGCAATATTTAAGAATAAGCAATGGCAGCTGTAATACAAAGGATAAGCAAGTGGGGGTGTAGTGCTATGTTATCAAGAGATCCACAAGCGCTAGAAACATCCAATCCTTCTGAATTTTCTAACATTTTGACTGGTCTGCAAACCCAAATGAGGAGAGAATGGAGGAGCAGCATTCCTTAAAATACAGAGGGTGATTCAGCTCAAAGGTGGTTTGGAGGTGAAAACTCAGCTACCTGTAGCGCCCTTTACTTCTTCCAAGCAGGGGCACAAACTGCTAGCTGGAGTAGGACACTAGGCTGAATTTACAGATCGCATTTTTGACAGCAGCCAAACTCCTTAATTTATCAATTGTCTCTCCATCTGAAGACCTTCCCTTTCATTTCATAGCAGATCAGATTCTGTAAAGAGCCTTTGCTAGGAATCATGCCAAACACCTTCTGAAATTCAGCCGCTTTTCTTTGTCTGTAGACTCAAGGGCAGCCCTAAGGAACTGCAGTATAACTGCAAGGAAATAATTACCTGCCAAAAATTAGTAGCTATTGCTCAGACATCTCTGTGGTGCTACAGATGCAAGTTAATCACTGAGGTTTCCTATCTTAGCCTTATTTTCTCTGATCATTTCTTTCATGCTTCTGTAACAATATGTTTCCCCCTTTTGACCTGCCCATTACACCTGGGTGAAAGTCCTGTGGCCCAGCCTTGTGGTCATCTTGCAGGGATGGGGACTCTACTACATGATACTACTGGAACTAAGCCAGCCCTGAGTCAGTAGTTCTCCATCTTTCTGCCAAAAGGTTGTTTTCTCTATACTTGCCAAGAGTCACTTCACGTGAATGCAAGAAAATAGTACAAAAATGGTCAAAGAGAGAAAGAATCTGGGGAAAGGTATCACAGACAAGTCAGGAAGACATCACTGGCTTCTAGGACCAGGTAATAATCAGAGCCTCCTTTCCTCCCTCCTGTAAGGATGCCTATTGGGTAAGATTGACACCACACAGCTATGCCAAGTGATTCTCTGGGAAACTCAGAAATCCCTATAGAGCTACTCCACAATTTAACACATTGGTGTTTGTCTGTATTACTCATTCATGTCCTTTATTAACCTCACAGGCTTTGCCAAGAGTATATTTATACCTGGCAATCCAAGAGAACCTGTAAATCGTTGCTTTAACAAACTGCACTATTCAGGAATCAAGCCATGGGAGTTCTCACTGGGCATGGCCAAATTCCTTAACAGTGATCCTGAGAGCCCATTCAAATGCACTAGACAAATTAGGCAGTGCACTACTGTGAATCAGTAATCATGACGGTTCATATGATGAACACAATTAGAATTAGAGTGTCAAAGTAGGCATCACTCAGAATACAAGCTCGACCTCTCCCAGCCCATCTGATACCTGGGGACAAACGGGAACACAAGAGATTTTACTTTCTGCCAAACTTTTGCCCTTCTCACATGACAGCTACTAGTCACACATGTTGTGTGGCTAGCATCTTCCATCTGGCAAATTTACAGAAGAACTCACTGCCTCTCACACTGTCTTCAAATTGCTCTTCCAGAGCTTTCTCGGCATGCCTCAGTGTTTATTCTGTGAGTTTAGACATCTATTTTCGTCACTTGGACACGATCTTGGCTTTCTAAACAACTTTTGTACTTGTACAACAACTATCCACTCTCTACTTTTGGCCAGGAAAGACATATTTTGGATTTGCTCCTCTCTCTTTTGAAGGCTATCATGTTCTGACTATCTAATCAACTCATCTTCCCATTCTACTCACAAGAATTTAAATTCAGGATTGACTGTAAAAGGCTTCCATGGGAAGTTATTCCTTTTCATTAAATAAAGCCTAAGAGGAGGATAAATGTGTTTTTAGGTTTCAGTTATTTCTGTAAGCAACTTCCCCAGTTTCATTTTTGTATGCACTCTTGGCATTTTTACACATACTTCAGTGTATTTCTGAAAAGTAATAAGAACCCCAGAACTTAGCTTTTATTTCTCATAAACTGCCTACTGATAGAAAGAAAAATGGCATTCAGATTACACAGAATATTGGTAGTAAAGCATACTGACACTACTGAAAGTCTTCTGAAAGAAACCTCAAACTCCAGAGTCTTCAGTCAAGCATTACAGAATATTATGGAGAAAGTAAAAATAATGCATCCAGGCCAAAAGATCTGTAAGTTACAGATCATAAGAAACTCTTGCAGTATGCTTTCTTTCAGAAATGAATTCACGCCTTTTGACCTTGGTTCTTTTGATAGGCTACGCGTGAGGACAAATTAGACACAAGTAGAGGCTAAAAGCTTCTTCCCAGCTTGCTGACAAGAGCTGAAGCATAAATAGCCTAAGTTAAACTCTCCACCCATAAATTTTACAGAGAAGATGCTTTCATTCTTCCGATTCCCATTACTGCTTTAATCCCGATTCATAAGGTGCTTTCATTTCTATTTATCCAGAAATAACATATTAAACAGTTCAAGACATCTGTTAACTTGTGACAGTTCATAATGCATTACAGTTGCTGTTGAGTACAAATTCATGGAGGAAAGGGAAGTGTTTAATTTCCAAATGCATCACCATTTGGCCCATCAATATGCTGACTCCCTCAGACACAATCACCCAATGTTTCCTTTATCCCCTCATGTGGGTCCATAAGGCATCAAAAAGATGTCACAGGGCAGAGAAGCTGATAGAATCTGCAATTCTGTGACTTCACAACTAAGTCAGAACGGGAGGCCCCGTTATGTTCATCACTACATGAAAACAGCAAGAGACATTTCAAGGGTCTTCAGGCCTTACTGCATGAAAACCAACAGTTAATGGAAGAGCATAAGAGAATAAGTTGATTTCTCTTAGTCAAATGCTCTCCAATTTTAGTTTAAAAAATGTAGTCTTTATATAGATAAGACATATATCTTACATATAGAATATAATCATAGAATTGCTCAGGTTGGAAAAGACCTTAAGGATCATCGAGTCCAATCACAACCTAACCATACTACCTAACTGTAACATCCCACTGCTAAATCACATCCCTGGAGCACCACATCCAAACTGTTTCTAAACACATCCAGGGATGGTGACTCAACCACCTCCCTGGGGAGCCCATTCCAGTGCTTAACAACCCTTCCTGTAAAGATGCTTTTCCTGATATCCAACCTAAACTTAGCCTGGTGCAACTTGATGCTATTTTCCCTTGTCCTGTCACCCGTCCACCTGGAGTCCACTTGGAACAACAGAAAAGCAGAGCTCAAGCTCTCTGTGCAGTGCTCTTCACTCTAGCAGTGATACAATGAATAGCACGTTAGGTGTGTGTACTGAGATAAGGCAACAAATGATGGAGCATCATCCTGGCAGCGTGTAAAGAAAAAAACAGCCTCCATAAAGCACAAATGAAGAAAGGAAGTAATAGACTTGCAAGACAAAAGTTTAGTACTGAACAATATTCAAGCATGGAACTGAAGACTGCGGTAGAAGATGGAGATTAATGTGCTGTGTGGTAGGTGATTTGTATTGCTTGACGGTTTAAGGACACGTCTTTACTAACTTTATGAAATGTTCTGAGCTTCTTGTTTCTAATGTGCCTGTATCACACTTTTGATCTTTGGGCTTTTCAGCTGTTTCTGAGACTAAGAAATAACCTTTGTTAGCTGTAGGGGAGCTCAATGAGTGTACAATGAGTACATTAATTAGGACAATCCAGTATTCATAGCTACCTCAGTGGGATTACTTGGCAATAGACCTACCAAATTTGAGTTAAGAGCTGGACTGATGATGAGGAACGTGATGAATCCAGGCACTGAAATAACCTTCCTTAACCTGCTCTGCATTTCAGTAGAGCTAACCACTTGCAGATAGATAGAAGGTTAGTCTTGTTTCATAAGCTTTCATAGGAAGGTACAGAAAAAGAAGATACCTTTTATATTTTCTTATAATGGTCTTTATGTTTACAGTATAACTCAGTCCTATTTTCAGAGCAAACTTAAACTATGTAAGCACAAAAGAACTTTCTGAATAGAAACAAAAACCTTTGAATATAAAACAGAGACGGATGCAAATGCTAAATGTCCTTAGAAGAAAATTTGTGCTGTGGAGTTGTAAGCTTGAGTTCTCAGAGCTGTGTTTAAATACGAGGCCTGCACTATGCTGCCCTTCTCACTCACCTGGCCAGGGCTCTCCTCTTGTAGCACTGTGATGCCCTGCAAGTAGTATCTAAGGAGATGGAAATAAAAGCCATCCTCTTGGCAGGGGTGTTAAATAGGATTAATAGAGAACAAGGCATTGCTTCAGTCAATAAAAGTGTCAGGGAAAAAAAGGATTTGGGGTGGAGATCAGATCTATTCATATGCTGTTTCAATAGCATGCAGAACATCTATTCTGTGGAAGCACGAGCAGAATAGCTTAGAGAAATGTCTGTATCAGCAGCTACAAAACTGTATCTTATCTCTTGCCCCTGGTTTTCTCCTAAGTTCAGTGATATTGCAAAGACAATTATTTGATTACAAATATTTTAATTAATTTCTAAGGAACTGCTTAATCATGATGAGGTTTGGCTCTAATGGGCAATTCTGATCATTTTGAATAAGATACAAGATGATTCTTACCATCAGCTTTGAATGCTCTTTTTTGAATTCTCACTCAACATCTTAGATTATTCTAACTATTTCCCTTCACTGCCTTTGTATTGCATTTTGACTTGAATGAAAGTTATAAAATGAAAAAATATATTTCTTTATGAAATTATTTCTCTATGTGAAAAGTTTTGTGATGTTGATTTTATTTTATGAAAGCAATTGTATACGGAGTTTCTAACTTATTGCTTTCACTCCTTCACACTGGTGAAAACTTGCTATCCTCATAAATCATTCCAGATAATGATGAGATACAATGGTTGTTACCTTGCTACTAACTGGGATTCTGCCAGCAGGGCAGCTGTCAGTCATGATGCCGATGGAAAGAGCTGGGAAGCCATTTGGTAGATGTGGGGAACACACTCCTTGCATTTGTCTACATTGGTACCTTGAGGGGGATGTGGAAGATTGGGATCAGAAACAACACATCTGAGTAGAATTCAGTTATAAATCTTTGTGTAACATATACTTTGTCTTCATAACAAACATTATATATAATGTTTACACAATGTATATATACTTTTCCATAACATAACACTCCCTCCCTTGCTGGGAGGTACTGTTGATCTGTCTGAGGGGAGAAAGGCACTACAGAGGGACCTGGATAGACTGGATCGATGGGCCAAGTGCATGAGATGCAAACTGCATGAGTTTCAATAGGGTCAAGTGTCAGGTCCTGCATTTTGATCACAACTCCATGCAACCCTACAGGCCTGGGAAGGAGCAGCTGGAAAGCTGCCTGACGGAAAGGGACCTTGGTGTTCTGATGGACAGTTGGCTGAATATGAGCCAGCAATGTGCCCAGGTGGCCAAGGACGATGGCATCCTGGCTTGGATCAGGAATGGAGTGGTGAGTAGGACCAGGGAAGTCATCCTGCCCTGTACTTGGCACTGGTGAGGCCTCACCTCAAGTACTCTGCTCAGTTTTGGGCACCTCAGTACAGAAAGGACACGGAGGTGCTGAAGCAGGTCCAGAGAAGGGCAACAAGGCTGGGGAAGGGCTTGGAGAACATGGCCTAGGAGGAGAGACTGGAGGAACTGGGGCTGTTCAGTCTGGGGAAAAGGAGGCTGAGGGGAGACCTTACTGCTCTCTTCCAATATCTGAAAGGGGCTCACAGCGAGAGCGGGGTTGGTCTCTTCTCATTGGTGACAGGACAAGGTAAAATGGCCTCAAGTTGTGCCATGGCAGGTTTAGGTTGGATATCAGGAAACACTTCTTTACAGAAAGGGTTACTGGAAATTAGGCATCATAGGCAGTCATCAAACCAGAGGCAAACAGCAGCGTACCTAGTGAGACGGTATGGTACCACAGCAAGCTGTGTCCCAGTTTAATCAAAAGAAGCCCTTCATCATCTCATTGCTATATCTTTCATCCTGCACTACTGCACAACGTTCAGACCTTGGTACTTCGCCAAATGGATTTCTAATCACTGTAACTGCTTTCCCACCTATCACACTGCACCGTCATCAAGCTTTGAGTTACTGTATTGAATCCTTCTTGCTTTAATCCCAATCTTGTGTTGAATAAATCCTCACATTTCAATTACAACTACCTTATAAATTCTACTGCTAACAGAATGCTCATAGCCCTGTGTAACAAAAGATACATTTAAGCCATAGGCTGAAGATGCTCAGCAAAGATTTGCAACTTGTGTGTACCCTAATTTATGTATATCAGTTGCTTTATTAAAAGCAAAGCATAGGACAGAGAAGAACTCTGCCACGTCGCGTTGCCTCTGCCTGGTGCTTGCAAGACAAGCCCAGGGAAGAGAGCAACAACAGAAAGCATGAGTGATTCCTGCTCACAGTAATCTCCAGCCACCTGCTGCTCAGACTTGCTGAAGCCAAGGTTATGTCCCCACAGACAATGGCCTTTAATGGATTTACCCTTCACAGCACCTCCCAGGAGCTCCCAGAAGAACGGCTTCCCTAGTTTACTTGGACCCTGCTGTCTTGTAGATGCACTGCCTGCTTCATGGGAATCATGGGAGCAAGATTTTGTGCTACTCTACTACCTGTATCACTCAGTTTTCACTTACCCTCTCTGTTGCCACTCCCTGTAATTATTTTCCCCTCCTTAATAGATCTTCAGTTAAAAATTGGTCCTTTTGAGTGACCAAAACAGCACCACACGTGCAGCTCATTACCATAATGCTTGCTATTTTGTTTTTTTCCCCAGTAAGTCCAGCATTAGGTTTTTCCTTTATGACAGCCACAGGACTCTCAGTCAAAACACCAATCTAAACATGACTTCAGAGCACCAGCAGTTTACTTTTTCAGCCACACCAGATTCTGGGACAATCATTTTCTTCATACAGGTGCTCAGGATACAAGTCCTCCTGCATCTCCTACTGTCAGTGGCTTAGCATCAACTTCAACATTTGTCTATTCCTTGCCACATACCTAGATCTTTTTTCAACAGACATGCTATCTTTTCAGAACACAAGAAGGCTTTTCATGTAAATGTGTGTATGTATGTCAACTAATAGCCACTAGGCTGTCCCAGACACCCGTGATGCTCACAAGTCATCCACCACAGTGTTCAGGGGAGATTCAAGTTAGATATTAGGAGCAAGTTTTTCACTCAGAGGGTGGTGACACACTGGAACAGGTTGCCCAAGGAAGTTGTGGATGCCCCAATCCCTGGAGGCATTCAAGACCAGGCTGGATGTGGCTCTGGGCAGCCTGGCCTGATGGTTGGCGACTCTGCACATAGCAAGGGGTTGGAACTGGATGAGCATCGTGGTCCTTTTCAATCCAGGCCATTCTATGCTTACAGCTTTTTAAATAAGTGTTTAAAGCAAAGATCTTGAATGCCACCAAGGAAGAACATATTTATTTTCTCCACATTTGGAAGAATGTGTGTAGGTATTGCAGTGACCTGGCAGTTTTATACATTCACTAATGCTAAATTCTGCAAAGTTCGGCTTCCTCAGATTCTGTATGCTTGCTAAGACTGGTAAATACGTTATCTAACTGCTGCCTTCGATACTAACTTAAAAACAAAAATACACTAAACAAATGCGATCTTCACACAAAAAGTCACATCTCATCATACTTCTCAACGCAACAATCTCATTTTAACTTCAAAACAACAAGTGTCTTATCTACATACAGACCTGTATTCCAAAGACTGTGCTTCAACCAATGCTTATACAAGATGACACAGAAAGCAGGCAAGCTGCTTCCCACCACCATTCCTGCAGGATAATTTCAGACATTCCATAAGGCCAGCACAAAACTACCAGCCTTCAAGCAGAAGAAAGAAAGATTTTCCTGACGTTCTTTTCTCTGGTGAGCAGGGAAAAGTTTCTAGATTGAGCCATTTTCAAAGTATTTCCAGAAGTCTTAAGTCCTTTTTCTCCTTTGTGTGTTAATTACAATTTATTACAGACCTCTCCCATACATGAGCAACTTCAGTTTCCTCTGCATCATAAAGAAATTTATTAGCTGACAATCCTGGCTGGCTAGACTGAATAATGCTGGCCTACATCAGATGATAGTCACAATAACTGGAAACACAAGTATTTAGAAATAGTATGCATCTGTTAATGCCAAATCTCAGATTTTACTTCCATGCAGGATACTTGTTGGTCCTGCTGCTGAAATCAATTGCAGAGCTGCTAGCTTTGATTACAGCTTCAAAGAGAAATCTGGTAGGAAGAAAAACTTGGTACCAGGCATCTTTGATGTTTGTTACGTAAGTCAATAACCCCAAATTTCTGGGGTAAAACTAAAAGCTGTTATCAGCACCAATCTCCTTTACCAAAAGAAAGAAAATCATTATTAGAGAGAAGCATTTGAATTGGACTGATTACAGAGGTGGGCAGATCCTGGTTTACACGTACATCAAAGGATGCTGTTCAGATGTATTTTTTCTGAGAAAGAATTAAGTAGAAATGCCTGTCTTGCAGTTTTATTCAACTATACTGAATTTTCCAACATGAATCTTATTCAGTGGGGGCCCAAATGTTATCTCAGTATGACAGATGGCTACACTGGGTACTGAAAAAGACTGATGGAAGAGTCAGACATGAGTAAAATCAAGCAGTGCCCCAGTGCATGGTTTTGGCACAGAATAATATCAAATAAATGCTCAACAGTGAGCCCTTCTGATGCATTGCCTACGTTGTGAAATTAAGTGACTGCAGCTTATGCCTAGTCAAATGTCTCAAAACATTGCAACCAAGGTCAATGGAGGAATAAAAAAGCCACTTTTTTAAAATTAAATTCATAATAATAATAAAAAAAAACAAAAAAACAGATGAATTTTGGCTTTTTCTCAACTGCAGCAAAGAGAACTAAATCCAGCCTTTTTCTGAGATGACTTGTGACATGAGCAGATCACTTGCTACATGGTGTCCCATGCATTTGAAAGGTACATGCTTGCAGTACCCATGATTCCCAGGCATCAATACTAAGTTATAAAACTTTAAGCAATGATTAGGAAAGTAACGCCCCTATTTGCATCAAAAAAAGAAGGAATACTAAACAGTATTCGAAAAGAAAAATAAATAAGCTTATCTTGATTCATTACAGATTCGCTCTCTGCCTGCTTTCTACCATCGGACTCAGGCTCCCACTCTGAGTCATATTCTGGAAAGCTTAGGGTGTGAGTTGGCAAAAGAGATTCCTTACTACCTTAAACCATAGTGAGAACTAACTTTTGATAAAACCTAACCTGCCATCAGAAAGGGCTTTTGCTTCCCCACCCACCCCCCCTTAAAAACAGGGAGAGATATAAGGAAAAAGCTGTGTATAAATACTGTTAATGATCACTACTGGACCAAAAAGTTAAGATGTTAAATTCATCATGGCTATCCACACTGCACAAGGCCTGAAACATACCCCTATTTTTGGGAGGACAGCACAGGTAGATGCACCTCACCCAGGAACAGAGGAGGCTTCCAACCACAGCCATCCCGCTCCCTGCAGCTCCCATGCACAACTGCAGTGTGGCATCACCCTATGCCAATGGTAGGGCAGATTCAGCCAGAAGCAAAGGAGAACACGACAAGAGGCAGAACAGCATTGTAACTTAATCCCAGTTCCAACACATTCTCAGATGTTCAACATGAAAAATGGAAATAAAATTCTCACTAACAGTAATAAATTACAGAAGTTAACACTAGGCTACAAGAAAGTGTTCCTTGTAATGTTCACTGAAGAATTACTAAGCACACAAAGTGCTGACATCAAGAAACAATTTCCTTGATTTACAGAAACTATAAAGTTGGTTACAGGTAGCTCAAGAAGATGCCGTTCTTTTTTCCCCCCTCCTTAACCTACACAAAGTCAATGTCATTAGTAGGACTTTGTGTATTACACTGAAACTGTTTATAAACCAAAATTCAGACTCCTCTTAGAGGCTTAAAACTCTCATTTCATCTTGGAGTTGCTAGATAGGTCGGTTTACAGTAAATTTGGAAAATATGATGGCAACGGAAGTAGAGCAGCCTTCACCTAGATAACTTTAAAAGCCTGAAACATCTGGGTCACAGTGAGATGTCAAGACATAATAAATAGTTATTTGTACTGCTCTGAATTATAGTTAGTAATTCTTTGGTATTAAACAGGGATAGTTTCCCAAAATAACCTGCTCTGCTGGCGCTTTGTGGGCTGAAAAGCAAAGGCCATGCAATTCAAGAAGCAACTCAATGAAACGGAAATTTTGGCCAACGCATGAAATAGGGATTCCACTTCAAGAAGAACTTCTAAACAGTACAGCACCTGAGCTGCATTTCGTGTTACAGTTAAAGAAACACGCTTGGAGACAAGTTTTTCACAGAAAAATACCACAGGCAGAACTTTTTTTTTTTTACACCTCCCAAAACTGCGCAGTATTCAGCCACTTCATTATTTAATGAAATAAAACAATGGAAAAATAAATCCTCTGCACCGAACCCGCCCTCTAAAAATGACACACCCTTCTTGTCTGCCTCACAGTGATTGTCAGAAGCAACGTTCTGCTGCAGAGAAATACAGAGGTCCTTTCATATCTATCACTAATAACACACTTGGCGGTTCACAGGTGCAGAAATGAATAGACAGAATTAAATTGTAATGCCAATGAGTTATGCAGCAGCAAATTACAGTCACAGATTTTTGAGTTATTAAACTGAAGAAAATAGAAGCTTCACTCCAAGGACTATACCAAAACATTTGTGTTTGGCAGTTGACAGAACAACTACACAACCTTATTTCCCCTCTCTACTTGTCTTTGGCCTAGGCATTAACACACGTGCACAAAAACTCTTGAATTTATTTAGCTGTTCCAAACAACTTAAAACCCTTATTCTGCTCATACAGCTGGGATCACCTTTGGGTTGAAAGTTAAGTTTCTTTTCTTTCTTCATTGGTATGAAGCAACACAATGCTCCAGCAAGCCAACAACAACAGAAGGATGCAGTGGGCTGCACCCACAACCAGCTTCAGGGGTTGTAAGGTTTCCCTGTACACTCAGCAATAACCAGACATGCAAGTTCACTTCAAATGCTTAGCAGGCTATTTGCAACATCAGCATCTCATCACATTAACAGATCTGACACAGACTGCTCCTTACTCAGCATCTAAGGACGCTATCATTATCCTATGACTTTGATTATACCAGTAATTAAACAAGCTAAAAATATTCGACACCCTAAAAACTCGAAGAAAGCATGGAACCAATATACAAAATAACCTGCTCATACTTTCATCTCTCTTGCAGGCATCCTGGCTCCCAGCAATAGCTTTTTCATCTTTTTTTCTTTAAACAAGAACACTTTCAAGGCTTTGATTTGGTGAAGTTCAGTACAGAAACTGAACTGACAGACCTTGAGCTTCTTTGAGGCACTTTTGCTTGCAAAAACCAGAATGCTTAGGACCTCTCAGTCACTCTAGCACACGTTTCTATTCTTTCTGACGTTACTGGAAAAATCCACGGTGGGATGGTTTTAACAGGGTATGCCTAGGCACAACAACAGATCCGTAAAACGAGGTGGCAAATGATACACGGAAAAGAAAGCTATTTCAGTCTACGTGTTCCAGCACACCACATGATTCCTCCTTAGGTCATTTGCCTGTACCATCTCTCCTGTTCACACGCACATGCTGACATAAAGCTCTAAATAGAGCAAGGAAATAAAATGGAAAGGACTGACATCTTCATAACGCTCTCAACCTACCCATCTTGTTCTGTTGTTTGATTTATTTTATAGTTCGGCTTGAAAAACAACTGTTGATATATCTCTGTTTATATTAGAGACTGAGCAAGGGACACAAACAAGTGCATCACAGCTCAGCACTAGTCTCTCCCATCCTTACCCCTGGATTTGAGAGCATTTGTAGACAGCCCTGCAGAATTCAGCTGAGTACTACTCATCCCTGGAAGTATGACTGTACAATGCAGCAAAAGCCTCTGGCCACTCTAGAACTCCATATCCCACAGCTTCCCAGTAACATTTCTGCACTCATCCTTCCAGGCTCTGAAGAAAACTCAAACATACTATAAGGAGGAGTGAAGAAGCTGATTTATGAAGGCATGAATGATTCTTTACAGAACCAAGACTTGAACTATTGGTGTACCACCAAGCACGACAATAGCTCACAGAAGACACGATGACATCTCTCCATTTCAATTTAATACTGAATGCTTTTAAGAAATGGCTTTTCAGCACTGCATATATTTTTCATGTCATCAAAGTATACAATATATAGCTAAACAACATAGCAAAACATACCAAAACAACATGCATTGATGAATTCCTGAATACTCCATGCTGTTTCTGTAACACGTTTGCTAGCTTGGAGCTATTAACGAAGAAACCCCAACCAACTTCCATCAGTGCTAGCAAAATCGACAGCGTAGTTATCGTGTGCTTGGTACTCCTGACTCTATGTTGCCACCTGTGGACAACCTGATGCTGTTTACTGCAGATCACTGTCTTGGGGCACATGAACCGGACACTTCTAAGACAAGGAACAAAAGCAGCAGCTGATGGCCACAGCCTTTCTGAGCTACCTTCTTCACCCAGCCACCCTTAAGGGTGTGAAAACACAAGGAGGAGTTACACACACTTCCTTTCCATAACTACCGGAGCAGGAAAATAAATCCATTCACTGTTATTCAGTACATTAAAGATGAGAATACGTACACTGAAGAGATCAGATAATAGGCTTTCTAAAACCTATCCGCAGCTCCATGCAGCCCGTTATCTCTGCACTGTCAGGTTTGCAGCGTGCCTGAACACCTGCACTTCACAGCACTTGCAGGAAAAGCTGCAGAAAGAAACACCCGACTAAACAACGTAATCCTATATTTTCATCCTAGAGCTATTAACCAAGTCCTGCTTTACTCAGAATCTAAGGCAACCTGCTGAATTCCCACAGTGTTAAAAACAAAGCCCTGCCCAAAAGCTCCCGGAGCAAACCAAATTGCTGCTGGGGTTGCTTACAGCAGGCAGAGAACATCTCTGGGCTGCCAGCCCTGGAGCAAGTCCTGGTTCAGGTTCACCAAAATACAGGAAGTAACTAATTCCAGATTATCAAACTAATTGGTTGTTGCAAGTACAAAGTGGCAATTTTATCAGCAATTCTAGCTGAGATACTGAATGCAGGAAGAGCAAATGGGGAGAGAAATCAGTGAATGCAGCATTAAGAATACACTGGATCTACACACAAGAAGGAAATCAGTGAGCAGAACAACTAACTTGCAAGAAAATCAACCTCACTAGAATTCTGCTCCCATTTAGTTAAAACACAACTAAACAAAACCCCTTTCTGATTCCAAACAAATCAATTCAGCCAATACTCTTCTCCGAGAATTGCCCT
Source organism: Centrocercus urophasianus (assembly GCF_019232065.1). Lineage (NCBI taxonomy): Eukaryota > Metazoa > Chordata > Aves > Galliformes > Phasianidae > Centrocercus > Centrocercus urophasianus. The sequence goes on along the minus strand of NW_024884722.1, from coordinate 33,118,184 downwards.
ATGCTGAGATTGAAATTTGAACTTGAGTTGAATTCTGAGTCTATAAAACTACCCATAACTGAAACTTGAACAGGGATAATAAATTTATAGACATACACAGGAGAGACAAATCATGGAGATAAGTATCATATATAAATCCACAGTGTCTATATAATTACAGCATCAGAGATCCATGATTAATGTTTAAGACAGAGATACAGACAAATCAGGATGCCTCCACAGGAAGGTGGCAGTTCTGGCCAGCCAAGTGCTTCTGAGGCAACCACCATCATCATCCCCATGTATAGCACAAGGGCGTGCACTGCAGTGAGCTATGGAAGCTCAACAACTGGACTCCTAGGCAGTCAACTTTGAAAGCTGAGTGACGCATCCTAGCACTGGGCAGACAGCAGGTCCTCAGCACCAACTGTTTCAACCTGAAGTGCACCCAGTCCTCGAAAATAACCCCTCTGGCACCCCTCCTGGTTGTTCATGCTGCAGCAAGCCCCAGTTCCACAGCACGGCTGTGCTTACCCTACATCTTGCCCGCTTCAGCCAGAAGAAGGGTTTCTCCAAACAGCTGCCACTCTCTTCACTCTGAGAATAAACACAGAGCCCTAAAACTGCCTCACAAAAGCATATAGAACCATAGAATGGCCTGGGTTGAAAAGAAAAGAACCACAATGATCATCTAGTTTCAACCTTGCTACGTGCAGGGTCACCAACCAGCAGACCAGGCTGCCCAGAGCCACATCCTGCCTGGCCTTGAATGCCTCCAGGGATGGGGCATCCACAACCTCCTTGGGCAACCTGTTCCAGTGCCTCACCACCCTGTTTGTGAAAAACTTCCTCCTAATATCCAACCTAAGCCCCCCCATCTCAGTTTAAAACCATTCTCCCTTGTCCTATCCACTCTCATAGCACATAGAGAGAAGAAAGCAGCTTTTCTCAATCAATCAGAGATCCAAGAAGCACTAGCATTTCCTTAATGTGCTAAGAAATAGAACTGCAGGCACTCGTGCCGAGCGAAATGCACTTAACAGCTTCCAGTGAACAAAGGATGAAAGAGTTAAAAATGCATTTATATTCATTTCTTAGGCTGCTACCAAGCACTGATGCATGCAGCAAAGCTTGCACTGAAACCCTCATTTATTTTAGAGATAGCATGTATATTTTCAGACAAGTTTCTTCAAGAATTGAGGCTTACTTGATCACACCATGCTGCTGCCCACCTGCCCTTCCCAGAAGATCATTCATGGCAGTATCCAAGCTACCAAGACAACTAATTCCTGAAGGCAGGCAGAGGAGAGCTCATACATAATCTCTCCCCCAAAACACATTTTTAATGCAAACAAGTTAAAAGGACTAAGTGGACAAACCTGTGATGCACTGGCAATTTTAAGCCATCTTACTGCTATAATAAAGCAGGCACCTGAAATGCCACGTAGCTGCTTTTATACATGTCAAAACTGGTACTGCCAGTCCCTATGTTAAAATTGGGATTTCTCCCATTGTAAATTTATTTTCCTTCCTTCCTAGCTAAGGTGGGAAACTTCATTTAGCTCTAGGAGCACCTATGCAATTACCTTAAAGGGTTGAACAAGCCACTGCATAGCAGCACCAGACAGAGACAGTCACTGCTGTAACCTTGTTTTCTCTTTTTCTAATTTCATTTGCAAGACCTCTAGAGGGCAGTGAATAAAAGAAAATAAAGTACCAGAAATAGCCAGGAACATTAAATATAATTTTAGAAATTGGAATCTCCTCTAATTATTCCCTCCTACCGAAAGCCTTCCAGGTAATTATATGGATTTATGGATTAATCCAACAGAATTTTGCCAGCCCCCAATGCTATGCTCTGTTGCAGCTTGCACTGACAGACTTTACAGCACTGCTCCAACCATTGACGTTCTTTTTGAAGCTGAAAGTCTTTCTTGGACTTTAACATATGCAGCATCTTACGCCCATTGTGCTCACAAACATAGCATTTTCATTCCTACAAAAAAACACACTAAGCCAAAATAAAATGAAGTCAAGCTGACTTGCTTAGTCAGTCTACAACAGTATAGTATTAACATTCAGGTTCATGTCAAAATATCCAGGAACTACAACAGAAGGTAGTCTCAGATAACTACACTTGGATTTTTGTGCACATACTGGACATTGATTAAGGCGTACTGTTAATAGCTTCATTATTCTTTTCACTGTGGCTTTTACAATGAAGCTATTACCAATAGAAATATGCAAAATTAACTTAAATTGGCTACAGACTGAAACAACAGGGTAGGTGCTGTATAGTCTGCCTTACCTTGCACAGTAAGAATGGCAATCAATACAACACCAGCCTACCATTATACCATTTCAGCCATGCTTTAGTAACTTCCTATGGCTTTACACATCTGAAATCAGCTATGCAATTATCACAGGTAGAGTTGTCCTCACCACACATTAATATTCTGCTTATTTTTGGAATGCAGAACAGATGTGTTAATGCCTCTAAGAACATGAAAGACCACGAGCTCAACAAAGTGTACGTTAACATTTGATCACTTGATGTTAGGGCCCTGAGGGCACCCACAGACCCTGCAAACCTCCTGGCCTGCCCTAACCAGGACAGTGGGAAAGCAGGCCCCATCCCTGCAGTACCCAAAGCCCCTCCAAACACCTTCAAAGATACTGCAGAGTGCAGTCAGCAACGTGCTGTCACTCCATCTAGACTCCTCAATGCTCTCAAAATGAGAAAGACACGTTTGCATTTGTAATACACAGACTTACGTGAACTTCTGAGCCCTCTTCATACTCCATCAAAATACACTGCAGTGTCACAGAGAGATGTCCTACAGGGATGAAAAATTGGGAAGATGTTATTCATGCTCATTTCACAGAATGCAACTAATTTTGCTAAAATTATCCCTAGCTGCTCCATTCTAAAAGCAAGACTAAGGTGCACGGGGGGGCAACAGGAAGGGGCTTTCCAAGAAGCCACTTGTAATTTTTTTCCTACCACAGCAACTCTGCACCCCAGATTGCACCAACTTTCTAAGGTCTATTTGTTTCCTCCAAATCTTTTTCTGAAAGTGTCAGACAAAGCTGAACAGTAACATTGGCTGTTTTCTCTCATCACAAACCCTTGTGCATTTACTAAGATCCACTTAGATAATTCAGACACTTTTACAGAAACAGCATGAGCTTAGTGAAATGGAACACACAGCAAAAGAGGAGGTCTGTGCAGGGTCAGAAGGAGCATTCTGGGCTGCCACATGAACTTAGAAATCTTCCAACACTTGCTACAAAGCCAAAAAGGAAAACAGATTTGACTCAATTTGTTACAAAGCCCAATAAATGGCAGTTTTCTCATACAGCCCACAAACTTGCACACATTCACATGCAAACCCTGTTAGCAAACACCTGGGAAAAAAAAAAAAAATGTATCCAGTAATCAGGACCAAAGCTAAGTTTCTGCTTTAAGCAATTGAATAAATGGTGAAAAAAACAAACTAAGCAATTCAACAGCCAAAAGTTACCTTAATTCTAACTGAAGAAACAAAATGGGTATACACTGGGCAACTGCTAAAATCAAGCACTTACAAAAACGTCCTCAGTGACAATTTTCACTAATGCTTCCCTAAAGCTTGGCAAATTCTACCCATATCAGTCAAATGTCACTGTGATGGGAAGGAGCACTGCTGAAGCCTGGAGGAACCCCTTTTCTCCTGGAGAAAGCCCCTCTTGGTGACAGCACTCTGCCTACAGACTTCTTTCCACAGAAATAAACAGGCAAGGCAGTGCACAAAAGCAAGAAGTAGTCAAAAGTGAAAATAAAAGAAGCAAATAGAAAAGGCAAGAAGGAACTTACTGTGATTAAAAAAAAGTTATCTCAGAAAGGGGAAAGAAGAAACAGACGTGTGTCAAGACCTTGTAGCAGTAGCTCTGGGTCAAGGCAGCTCTGGGCAGGCTGTAAATGTTGTTAGATTTCCAACAGGGAACACAGATGCCTCCAGCTGCTTGTACCAATAGCACATTTACTCTGGGTCTGTACTTCATTATTTCTGAGGACGGAAGTGCTGCGAGTTCAGGATCTTCTGGAATCAGAGTTTGTGTTCTTTAAAGCTAAAAAGGGTTACATGGCATTTGTCACGAGATTCTCCATTCAGAAGGCTGCTTCTATTTTACTAAGCAGCTTTACACTGATTTCTCAGTTGCCTGTAAGTACTCTTCAAAAAGATTAAATCAAAGTCTGAATGGCTTGCAAAATTCTCCCCTGCCAACCACAAAGAATCAAGAGGGATGAGAGACTGAATCCCCGATTTAAGCAGGAAGGCTGGTGCTGTCCCAACTAATGACTGCCAATCAGAGTCTCTCATTACCCAATACAGCTCAGATTGAATCTAAATCACACAGAAGTTGTGTTCTTGATACAAGTGGCTGCATTGCTTCTGAGATAAAAGACCACATCTTGCTCTGGGGATCGTGGAGAAGTGCTGGGCTTCACCTTCCCCATGGCAGCAGTAGCACCTCTGCAGGTGCTAAAAGGACAAGAAGAGGGCTGCCTGGGAGGCACAATTCATAATACCTCTACTGCTCTGTAACCTCGTTAACACTCTTTTTTACAGAAATCTTTTGTTTGAGTGCAAGCCAGTCACTACCTCCCCCAGGCACACAGGCTTCCTCATGCTGAACAAACTTCCCAGGCACACAGAATTAGAGTACCTCCAAAAGCAAATCACAGAACAGCATGCAGAAAAGGACACAACTTGCTCTCTCCAGCACTGGAAAATAACCATGTAATTGTACACAAACTAAGTTTCTTTAAAGGATCCAGCTTCTCTGTCTGCTTACGGCTTGCTCCTCTGGGAGTAATCCCAGAGCTGTGCTGCATTCCAGCAGTAACAAAGCAGATTTTCACTCAAACCAAATGAGCAAATATAAATGTTTATGTTTCAAATATGCAGTTTCGCACACAAATTTCTGCTTGGTACAAACTGAACCACCAGCAGCGAGAGGTCACAGGCCTGGCTTTCTCTGCATTGTCCCCAGACATTTGGGCTCTACACATCACCTCACGGTGCAGAATGTGGGGGGAAGAGGCCCTGCTAGTAAGAATAAACTTGTGGAAACTAATGCTGAAAGACTGAAGCTGAGTACAGCAGTGAAGATCCCTGTCTTGCCAGGCAGGAAGTTGAAACCTACCACAGGTGAGGCTTTCCTGGCACAAAATCCTGATTCTTCAGAATCCAAAGGCAGCACTTTTCAGGCTGCATTCACAGGAATAAAAACCAACACCGCCGCCTTCTATCAGCCCTGCCCTCTCTCAGCCCACCAGGCCTCCTTCCAGCTGCTGCCCTGCAACTCCTTGCAGAGAACAGCAGCAGGTAGGATTCGGAGAGATTTGCTCTATTTCATTGTCTTTTACCTCAGAAATCTTGCACATTTGGTTACGCAGAAAATTAGGTGAAAAAAACAACAATAGCAATGAAGCTGCATTGCAGCAGAAAACAATTTGGCTACACAGGCCACTGCTAAATCAGAAAGGCTCCTGTGAATCTAATCTACTGCTAGCATAATGAGGAGGAGGTAAGTCATTAGCAAATGGAAACATTTAATCCAAAAAGTTTGAAACAATGCCAAATCTGTTTTCTGTCCCTCAGTAGCAAATTACCTGAGAAGCTCCTAGTAAGCATAGTTACTGTGGTCATTAAAAATAAATAAAAACTGAGAAGTGAGGTAACTGAAAGGGTAAGGCTTCACAAACCCTCTTCCACCATCAGCATTAATGTCCTACAAGTTCATTTTGCTTTGATGAAACTTCTGCCTTCACATACTATGATTTACAACTGAAATTATAATCCCTGCATCATAGAACAGCTTACACTAGAAGAGACCTTAAGGGTCACCTAGTTCCAACCCCCTACCACAGGCTGGTTACCAACCATTAGACCAGGCTGTCCAGTGCCCCATCCAACCTGGCCTTCAGTGCCTCCAGAGATGAGGTATACACAGCTTCTCTGGGCAGCCTAAGCCTGGGATTCATCATCCCGAGTCAAGAATTAACTCGTAACATCTAACCTCCATCTCCCCTTTTAGTTTTAAACTGTTCATTCTTGTCCTATCACTATTAGGCTAAGTAAAAAGTTTGTCTCCCTCCTGATAAGCGCTCTTTAACTACTGGAAAGCCACAGTAAGATTTTCCAGAGCCTTCTCTTCTCTTAGCTAAACAAGCCCAGCTCCCTCAACCTTTCCTTCATAAGAAAGGTGCTCCAGCTCTCTGAACATCTTCATGGCTCTCCTCAGGATCCACTCCAACACCTCCATGTCTTCCTCCAGCAGGGGGCCCTGGCGAGCAGCTGGTCCAGTAACACCTCAGCTGTTTCTGGTCTGTCCAATACCTGGACCAGGAAGTCTCCTGGATTGCTTTTCAGCTCACTGTTTTGTTTTCTCAATTTGTCTGGGTGGTCAAAATCATTCTCACAGGCTCTCATCCTACAGGTGATGCCTCTCATAGTTCAAGTAAGGTCTAACCAACATGCTCTCCATGACTGGGAGGCCTGTTGTAGGCACTGATTGCCAGAGATCCTTTTTGGGCTGGTCTCTTAACCCACAAGCTCTCAATCCGGTAATGGTTGTTTCTCAGAGGCAGCTCTTCACAATCTATCCATTTCTCCACATATATTCAGGAACTATCTGCACCTATTATAGCGTGATTGGGTTGGAATCCCTATCATCAGTACTAGGACAAGCAACATCATCTCTCTTACCAGCGTGCTGTCTGCCCGAATCCCCTCCAGCTGCTCAGCAGGCACCAGCACCTGCTGTCTCTCTGCCGTCCCATAGGACCCTGCTTCTCTGCACCCAGGGCTGGTTGGGGCACCCACAGTAAACACAGGCCCACTGCCTCCAGAGTCATCATCTCCACACAGAGAAACTGCCAGCTCTTCAAGGCAACTTCCCTCCCTGAACATAGCTTTAAAAAAGCTGATCTCTTGCTGCCCATGCAAACAATTTCTGCAAGATCCACCCACGGTGATGCCAGAACAGCAAGGTAAGGGATCACTGCCTGCATCTGAGCTCAACCTAGGGTTTTATTCCCTGGTGCCAGGCATGAACTCCCTACCCATCCCCCCATTGAAGTACCCAGAATGACCAAGTGCCTTGAGGAAGCAGATGGCACTGGCAACAAGCTCCTAGGAGCTCTAATAGTATTGCAGTATATTTAAAGCCCTTTGCTCAAAGAGGTTTTTGTTGTTTTTTATTAAAGCCAGAACGAGAGCTCATTCTATAAATATTTTTCTTCAACTAGGAAATACATAATAGTTAAAATATTACTGTAAATAAACAGAAAGAAAAACCAAAGAAATCTGTCATCCAAATGAAGGCATTTCACATTTTCAGTGGACAAGTACTTAACTCCTTTCCACTCAGATTTCTTATTTTGACCCACTCTGCTCACCAGGCAGCCTGTGAGATGGATGAGCATCAAGTCCTGTGCTTAATAAGAAGCAATGCCCCATGCATGGCACAGGGATGGGGCTGTTCGGTACTGAGCAGAGATGCTGGGAAGGTATAGAGTATAGAAGACCATGACTGCACACTGCAACAAAACATCTGAGTCAAGTTGGAGCAGCATGAACCAAGCACAGGCAGAACTTCAAGCCCTGCTCAGGAGAAGCGCTTCCATGAGACAGCATGGCCGGCCCCGGACACAACACCAACATGGGTAGGGGGAAAATGGTCCAACAATATCCAATCAATAAGGAGCACTAAGAGATTTGAATAATGAAGCTTGTGAGTAAAGACTGCAGGAATAACAATCACCACATTCATTTAAATGTACTATAAAAGACTGATTTTCCATAGATAAATGTTATGAATAGCAGATAAAAAAACAAACCAGAGTTGACCTGAAAACAGCCATCCCCATAAGAGAAAAGTAAGCAAACAGAGATGGCTTTACCTGTCAGAGCTACCAAAAAACCCAGCCTGCCCATAGCCCAGTATAAAGCTGCAGTACCACTCCAGATGGAATCTACAACATTTATGTAATACAAATAAGGAGAACAACCACTCTGTCTTCCCAAGCTGGGATTATTTTACAATAACTTGATTTTAGCCCCTACTTAGATTCAGCTTTTTCCCCCTCGTTAGAGCAGCTCGCGAAGCTGAGCTGTCCCTGCCCCTCCAGCAGCAGCAGCTCCTTCAGATTCACCTGTGCATACAGCTTGAACATACAATGGCTTTCAAGCCTCCCCGAAAAAGCAGAACATCCACTCAAAGCAAACTGGCCAAGGGAAAGAAGGCACAACCTTGCTGTTACAGCTGAATAAGATACCAGCACCTTACCACATCCTGCCTGTACAAGGAAGAAAGAGGTGACCAAGCATACCACAGAAAGTCAGAAAGTGGCTTCCATTGGTCCTTTCATAAAATCGTAAAAACACAAGGTTGAAAAGGACCAACAAGATCATCTCATCCAACCATCCTCCTATCGCTACTGCTACCACAAGCTATTAAACCGTATCTCATAGCACCTCATCCACACACCTCTTGAACACACCTGCCAAAGTTTACCGTTGCATGTGCAAAAGAGAGAAGGAAACACACTCTGCACTCACACTGCAGTTATGATTAATGCAGATCTGTTACATAGATTTCACTCAATACACATGATAAACCTTGATCTATATGAAACTGAGAAAATATCAGAACAAGAAGTTGATTATATCTTAATGCTTCTCCCTTTCAAAGACCAGCACCCAAAGCACCTAACCATATCAATCTCCTGCTACAGCTAATAGCAAACAAGGAAGAGACAGAAGGGAATGGAGCAACAAGGTAAGAAGACAGCAAAAAGATTACAATGATAAGAGTGGATTTGTTGGCCTCACAAAGTAGGTAACAAACAAGCAAAATGCTTCCAAGAGAGCACGATGTATAAGACAGCTTTTAAGCATGAGGTTCTATTCTGCCTTTGTGATTTCCTACTCAAGCAAAATTGCTTCTAACAGACTGCTGGCAATACCAGGCAAAGTATTCACATGTAAGCAAATAGTCACATACAGAAAAAAGAACTCAACTCACTTAACTAGTGATGCAGCTCTCTGACCACACAGCACTCCTCCACAAGCAGCCCAGACCCAAGAGATGCTTTCCCTTCAATGGCTGGCCCTCACATGTGACCTGGGGGGCCCTGCTATGAGTCACAGAATAGAATCATAGAGTCCAGCTCTTCTCATAACCTGGGGAGCACAGGTGCAAGCAATCTGCCCGCACTCCCCGAGCCAGCCTCACCCCTTCACCAGGTGCTCAATCACCAGTTCAAGCCATCACCTAACAATTCCCCTACACCTGATAAGTCACAGCTGTACCTTTCTTCATCCCAAATGTGCAAGAAACCTGAACTTTGCAGTTGTTGCAGAACGATTGCACAATTCTGTTCCAACAGCACCATGGTTTGTCCTAATATCAGTGCTATAGATCACAACAGAGCCTTCCCAGAAGTATGGAAAATATTGTCTGAATTGTTCTTAATCACCTTCAATGGCAAAGACACCTTTACCAGTTTTATTTTTCAAGTGTTTTCTGCTTCTGTTTTACTTTCCTCCCTTTTGCCTTTTAGCATTTGAAAAGCTCCTGAGAAGGCTGAAAGAAAAAAGGACAACAGAACATGCTGAATGAGATGTTGAATTAAATACGTTCATATTCAAGGCAGGATAATGTCCTGCTTTGTGAGCTGCCCTCCACTCCAGCCATTTGTAGCCTTGCTTTTGAGCAACCAGCTCCTCCACACACCTGGCTGCATTTTTTTGGTAAAATAAGAAAGTAAATAAATAAATCAGTCAATCTATGGAAATAATCATCAGAAAAGGTAGTTCCTGATGATATCTCTTCCACAGCTGAGCTCTGCACTTCCTATTTCATCTCTGGCTGTTGTTTGGAGCATATTAAAGATGCACTTTTGAAATTGCTGTCATTAGGAAGCCTGATGCCATAACTTGATCACTGAAGGCTGATCTGAGTTTCAAATTCAAAGGCAACATAGTTCCAAGTCTGATAATTTCTGCTTGCAAAGTAGGATATCAGTAGAGCAGAAGTACCTGTATGCAGAAGGGAGCAACAACTTCAAGGGGTTTGATGCAGCTTACACATCAAACACGCAACATAGACAGGTATTATTGCAGCCCACATAAGTTCAGGAGCTGAAGCCAGTCCTGATCTCAATGCGACTGTCTGAGCAATGCTTGCTTTCCAAGCACAGCACAGGAGAAGATGGTAACTCTTCATCCACAGCATTTCCCTGTGAAAAGGAGGAAGGTTTCACGAGCAGGGGCAGGCCATGCTGAAGCAGAAATGCTTAGGGCAACACCTACAGCCATAACAAAGAAGTAAATTAGATTTCTTCAAGACTAATTTTCTCACTTAAAAAATAAAAGGAAAAAAAACAACCAAAAAACAAACAACAACAAAAAAAAACTATCCAAACTATCAGTGATGAAAGAACTTTTAAAACCAGCTTTCTCTCTTTGCTCTGAGAGCAGCTCATCACAAAAGTAACCGTGCGTGCATGTGAGGCTGTGGGGCTCGCAAAGACATGGACTCTCATTTTCTCTCCAGTTTCTAAGCCATATTGCTGAAAACTCTGGAAACACAGAGGGGTGGTGGTGAGGGTCTGGACCCCTGAACAACCAGCGACCTCCAAGGAAACACCTTTCATTTTAAGGCACAGTAAGACATTCTCTGACGAGGTCACGTTTCTCTGGAGGACAGGGATGACAAGTTCGGTACATTACTCAATCAAGAGCTGAATTACTGCTCTCTCAAACTTGGCATTTGATTTAGCTGTCATGCCCAATGCATTGCAGCTAATAAAAGGCAGTGGGCTGTTACACTCTGCTGACTCGCAGGTCACGGAGAATGAAGGAGATGGTGTTGGCTATGCCTTCATGTTTAGGATAGAGATTTGCCAATGATTAATATATATGTGTATAGGCTCTTCTTCTAGACACTTAATTATATGTTCCAGTGATGGGACAGGGGGACAGCCTGGATTTATACAAGTGTGGGAATGTTCCAGGAGAACCTATCACCTATTTAGCAAATGTACTAAGTTGCTTCTTCTCCATTCTTAGTAATAGTTTCAAGAGAAGGGCAAGTAAGGTAAGGCTCAGACCCGGTAGAAGTTCAGGGCTACTTCTGCAACTAATTTGGGGTATGAATTCCTCCACACCTGCCTATGAATGACACACAGAATGGCTTTGTCATAGCCTGGCAGAGAGGACAAAGCCCACATCACATACCATTGTGCTACAGGCAACAACACCTCAAGTGTTCTCGTGTCATTAGTGATAGGACCAGAGGGAATGGCTTCAAGCTACAGCAGGGGAGATTCAAGCTGGACATTAGGAAGTATTACTTTTCAGAAAGGGTGGTCAGGCACTGGAATGGACTGCCCAGGGAGGTGGTGGAGTCACTGACTCTGGGGGTATTCAAGGAAAGACTGGATGTTGTGTTGAGAGACATGGTTTAGTGGGAGCTGTTAGTAATAGGTGAACGGTTGGACTGGATGATCTTTTAGGTCTTTTCCAACCTTGGTGATTCTATGATTCTATGATTCTAAGTGAATGACAGCACTATAAGAGACAATCACAGGCAGTATTCTCAAATATGCAGCCAGGGGCAGAGCACGGGGAAAGGGATATCTAACTTAATATCATATCTGCCTTGCTAAAGCACCAATGTGCATGGCCAGGAAAGATGAATGCTAGCACTCCTATCTTTCCATATGTAGTATTCCAGAAATACCACACTGAAGGTTTTCTGGGTTGCAGGAGGAATGGCTCGCTCTGTCTGAGCTTTAGCTTGATTTGGAACAACTTCTAGTACAGATAGGGCTATATATGCTCAGAACTATCTAACAGCAAAACACTAGGAATATATTTTCTGAGGTCTAAGCATGTACAAATTACAAGATTGTTAGGTCAATGGAAGCCAACTTTGGTTGTGATGACGATGTTTGCAGTGACTGTAAATAATTCAGAAGAAGTAGGTCTTACAAAGTCAGTATGATGTTATAAGCAGTCACGTTTAATAGAACACCCACGCTGAATTGGTCACTGGGCATTCAGAGTCAAAAGCACAGGATAAACAGGGAAGCCTCTGAATAAAGCTTTTAATTTGCCTAGAAAAGCAATGGCTTTAATAATATGTCCACATAGAATCATATCATAGAATCATAGAATGCCCTGGGTTGAAAAGAAACACAATGATCATCTGGTTCCAACCCCCTGCTATGTGCAGGGTCGCCAACCACCAGACCAGGCTGCCCAGAGCCACATCCTGCCTGGTCTTGAATGCCTCCAGGGATGGGGCATCCACAACCTCCTTGGGCAACCTGTTCCAGTGCCCCACCACCCTCTTTGTGAAAAACTTCCACCTAATATCCAACCTAAACCTCCCCTGTCTCACTTTAAAACCATTACCTCTTGTTCTATCACCATCCACCGTTCCCCCTCCAGTTTATACACTCCCTTCAAGTATTGGAAGGCCACAATGAGGTCTCCCCAGAGTCTTCTCTAAAAGGAGCACATCTCCAAAAAGGACAGGAAGATGGAGAATAAGAGAGTATAAGATTATTAGTGGGGCCATACTGCCATAACACATGAACATTGTGAGCTGAATCCAAGCCAGCTTTGTCATTTTCCTAACCGCATTTGTATGCCTTGCTGCTGAAGGCTCTCCAGTGTCTGGAAGGCTTTAAGTGCTGCTCTGAAGCACTGATATTTACAGAAGCAAAGCCTGTGCTAGCACTGTTGAGCGTCTCAAAACAAATGACAGATCCATTCAAACCCTGGGGAAGCATTAGTGTGTCAGGAAGATCACGATCTTGTGTTCCTCTCTTCAACTCAATGCTATACAAGACTCTGCACCTTTATTCTAGGGTTACTGCTATGCATCTGTGCAATGAAGGATACAGACCTCCCTGCAAACTTCTTCAGATCCTCAGCAGACTCACTCTCAGGTTAAAACTACCGTGCATGCCAGTGACCCTGGTTATGTCAAGAATAAGTTTCTACAGATTTGAAAGACGCTTAGGCCATGCTAAGAACAGGGAGTGCAGGCAGCATGCTTGCTGCTATGGCTGGTGGGAGGGAACTGCTGACCCCTGTGGTTATCAGAAAAGCGTAGGAAAAGATGTAGGTTCTTCAAAGGGCAGCGCTAACAAAGAAAAAAAATTCTCTATCAGATGCTAGCACATCCTGATTAGAATTCATGATGACTCATACTGGAAGGCCTGTTTCTAATCCCTATATATGATACTGACTTATCAAGACAGACAGCTGGTTGCAAAGATGCTTTAAAGCATAACCAGCAAACCCAATGATTGGCATTTTTTTTTCTTCCTTGTGAAATATATCAAATCTTTCAGTATTTTAACTGTCTCCTTTTTCACACCTCTATGCTGGTACAGGGTAGTAGCCATCATTTAAATTATGCATTGATGGTGAATTTATGTGATACATTATCTAGCAGCTAGAGCAAAAGTGGACTCTGCTATCATAACCATTGAGGTTGTTTTTCCTTCCATGTTGATTTACATCCAAATAACCCAACTTATCAACCTTGCAAATGTCAATCTGCACCAAGGCAGGCAGCTGAACAGTTCTTAAGTAGACACTCTCCTTGGGACTGAAAGGTCACTGTGTTACTGATTCTTATTGTGGAAATATTATACTCAGGTTTGGGAGGACTTTCTCACCAACCATTAAAATAATCATTAGAGGATTCAACAAAGAAATACCAACGCCTCAGACTAAATTAAATAAAAACAGTTCAAGTAATTGATTTAAAGTGCAGACTGAAATATACATTTCTAATAGACTCAATAATGCAACAGCACCATACCCAAAGGAGGAGCACCCATTGATTGAGGAAGCCACTGTCTCGCACAGATTTGGCTGCCAGCTCTCTTCTGGGTAGTTAAAACTGCAAAATTCGCTGGGGCTGACTACAGTTTCCATGTAGGAATTCCCTTTTTGGCACCTGCTTTCTAACAGTTCATAATTCCCTTTAAAACGTACTTTTCTTGCCTTTCCTTTGCCGCATTTCTTTTGGGAAACACGAATAACTACACTTCCCCAAGGGATGCAATCTAAAAGGTGACATTACAGCGCCGGAAACCATCACAAAGAACCTGGGGCTCTCTGTCCTAAAAATATACAGCAGAATCAGGAGGAACAACCTAGGATATTGGAGGTGCCTTGTAATAGCTCAGGACCCTCACTGAATCAAAGCAATATGGTTGAAATGCTAATGAGAGCTGAGGTGCCAGTCTGACCATTCACATTAGAGCTGCAGTTACTTAACTGGGAATATCTGTAAACCAGATTACCTTCAAATAATGATGCTATTTATGTGCAAAAGCATGTGCTAGGAGCATAACTGTTGGTGTGCATGAATGTGCAATGCATAGTAAAATATGGGGCCTATCAACAAACTAGTAATAGTGTGTGTAAGAATACTGACTGTTTCAAAAGAGATGTCCAATGATCTTAAGCAATTAGTGCTGCTGGCTGGCTAGCTTGCACTGTGATGCTATGTTAGCAGCAGTGCACCAATATCTTATTCTTCACAGTTTTGAAGGAGAAAATGTAGAAGATGGACATAGGGTAAATATATGGCTCAAGAAGTTGAGCCCTATGGTCAAGTGGAGACTCAGATTCAAGTGCATGCATCAACCATAAGACAACAGCACTGCAAGAACATATTCTCATGTGCAAGAACTACTTCGAGTGAAGAAACAGCGGTGATCCAGATGTTACTGCAAAACTAATCAAAACATTCTTAACTCAGTAAGAACAAAGCCATTTTTGTCATAAACAAGGATACTTTCGCCCTTAAGCAAGCTTATGTAGGCCAAGATTTGCCCTAAGCAATGGTGAAATCTTGTGACAGCACTGTCAAAACACCTTGACAGTTACATACTACTCATACTCTGCTCCTTGCTTCCTCAAAAGAGAACAGGAATGGGTTTGAGATCAACTAGCAGCATCGGACAGGATGGCAAAACTCCAGACAAGCCAAACTGTCAGAAGAAGGAAAAAAAAAGGTATATCCTCTCCTTTAAGTCAGGTCAGTTCAATTATGCACTACAATTATTTACACAGTAATAGAAAAACCTTCCAAAAAAACCCAAATCAGATAAATTCACCAGTCAAGCAATTTCACAACCAAGCTATGTGTTTAAAAATTTCATTTCACACTGGCTTTTCGCACTGGGGAAGATCAATGTCTGCTCCTTTATCTGTTAATGTCAGTTCTTTGGTTTACAACACACTTCTTCCAGCAACTTCACTCCCACATCAAAACCATCAGAATGTTTATCAGTAAACATTAATAACGGGGATTTCTAAGTCAATTTCTCTAATTTCAGCACAATATCCCATAGTATAAGAGAGCTGAAGATTAACACACATACACACACACACATATATATCTTCTTGATAATGCCTAGTTGCACAGTGGTGATGCAAACAGCAAACCAAGCAGGAAGGGAATGGAGAATTGTACAAAAATACCATAATTATTTTACACTAATCATTTTAATGCCTTCCTACGGCAACTGTTTATAGAATAGGGAAAGTCCTTGATAAAGGAAGGAATCTCCTACAAAGGCAGCTTGACTACATGTAGGGAGTGGGAGAGGTGAAAAAAGTCACTAAGTTAAACAGGGATTAGAGTTGAAGTACAGTTAGAGCTATCATTGCCTGCCTACACTGTACGAATGAAAGAGCAAGGCAGCAACGAAAGAGTACGGCCATGAAAGAGCGCAGTCACTGGGATGCAAAGGCCACCAGTGCTGCCCCAGGGTTACTGCTTCACAGCTTGGCAGCTGGAGACAAGAACCAGGGCTCAGGAGCTGAGCGCCCACAATGAAAGCAGATTACATGCAGTACTGAACCCACAAGGTGCTCCTGGGTTAGGGCTTAAGCTGATTAAGCCTGAGGATGCCAGGCTCTGCCAATGGGAAATGTTGCTAGCTCAGGAATGAGGAGCTCATGTGGAAGGAGCTACAGGACTTGATTTACAGCTAATAGAGGCAAGAGGACTGGCTATTCTAAAGCTAAAGAGATTGCAGGTAATGTGTTTGGAGACCATTATTGGGATAATGAAATACTTTATGGTCTCCCAATGAAAACCAGTTGTAAATCACCTTTTTAGGGAAAAGTACTACTCACAAAAGGGGAAATATCATTTCAAAAACTGGGTCATCATACTTATCACACTTATTTTTCTGTCCTCACAGGAGGCTTCTGGTCCTTGGGTCCAAGTGCTAAATTATTTTTCTTCATAAAGCAGAACAGCAGGCAGTTTTGACGCTAAGCTTCTACTAATGAGTTTACTGTTTTCTATTTCATAATTAGCAGAATTGAATCAACTCTAGCGTTGTTTTCTTTCCCAGACAAAACTATCAGTTGTTGCTTTGACATCAATATTCTCCAGGGTTTTGCTGTTTGTTTCTTAAAAAGACCAATCCTCCTCCACTGGAGGATGGATGTGCCCACACATCACTGGATGTGTGACTTGTCTCAGCAAAGCACTGATGCTGCTCTCTTGCTGTTTGAGACTCAGCAGTCTGTTGCAGGGCTGGTCATGAAGTAAACATGTCTTGGATGGCATTACTCAGTGAAAAGTGATAAGAAACCGTCTCCTTTGGTTGAAAATAAGGAACCACCAGCTTGCTGCTTGATGTGTTTCACATCATCATCATGCTGCTATCAGAACAGAAAACATTTGTTGGCAGGATAACTGTCAAAAGCCCGAAACAAATGCTATCTCATGGCTGAAGCTGTTCCTGGGATGACTCTACATTTGCCTATCCTTTAGCACTTCACACATGCATTCACAAACACAAATGTTATTCTCCATCCCCTTTCTCTCACCTTCCTCCTGCATTTATCTTCATAAAGGATTCGTTA
This sequence comes from Centrocercus urophasianus, assembly GCF_019232065.1. Classification (NCBI taxonomy): domain Eukaryota; kingdom Metazoa; phylum Chordata; class Aves; order Galliformes; family Phasianidae; genus Centrocercus; species Centrocercus urophasianus. Next base: position 33,101,235 of record NW_024884722.1, on the reverse strand, counting down.
GGATGAAGCAACCCCAAAGTAGTTCTTGTTACAGTAAATGAAAGGCATAAGGCACCATGCAACATAATAATTGTGCAGATGGTAGTCTTTGCTGTTTACAGGAGCCCTGACATTACTTCTGCAAATTCCCAGGAGGCCAACTAGGGTTCCCTCTTAGCAAACCTCACTGCAAAGCTGCTCCATCAGTTAGATTGTTCAGAATGCAGAAACACGTTTCCTTGCTGGTTTGAACAATGAGAAAGATATTATGCATTCCCTGCATTATTTATGTTGGTTACCTTTTACAACAGTATTTATTTATTTATTTGAAGTTTCCATTTGCAGGTTCTGGCTACCTTTCAAACTGCTGCCCTGCAATCGTTCTCTAATGGGTATCTGTTCTCCCAAAACATCTGTCCTTCAGGGTCCTATTACAGTATGCAAACTAACAGTGACAGGATATTTGTACCACTCCTACTTCTCACAATTTTTTCTATATGAGGTTGTTATTCAAAATCCCAAGAATTGACTCATTATATTAGAACTTCCCTCCATTATTAATTAGTTAATTAGATTCACATTCTCATGACTTCTTCAGTCCTGACAAAAGCATTCAATACTGCATTTGAAATGACAAGCCACATGATAGGGCAATATTTTCTACCATTCTAGATATTTCATGAAAAGCAAGTCTATGAAAATATGTTACTTCATATAACTAGGGCTTCTCACATTCCTAATCTTCTTTTAATTTGCCTTTTCATTCTTTCACCTGACATTCAAGATTCCCTCAAGATTATTAAGATGCTTTAAAATAAATGAATCATCTTTCAGACTTTTACCACGTATGTTGTATATGGTTCGAAATAATTTAGACCCTATATATCTAATATCATTTGATTGTGAGCAAAAACACAGCCCAAGTCTTGCCACAGCCAACACCCGTCTGTCTGCAAGGACACTTCCATCTAGGGATGTTTACAGAGAATATGAAGGACTAAACAGACTGTAGTGCTGTCTGCTGATAGTAATCTTCCACTGCTAAGTCTTTCAGTAAAAACATACCAGCATAAGTTTCTACAAGTACAAGCCTGAGGGTTTTTTTGCCCAACACTGAATATTTTTCATACCCTTTACTACAGTGTATCTTTATGATTATTGTTAGTCACTGGAAATATAAGAAGTTGCAGGTATCTTTCAAGCAAATCTTACACTCCACATATTCTGATTTCTAGGAATTACAGACAGAACTGCATATACATGTGATCCCAGATTTACTGCTGCATTATGATTCAGATTCTGCACCTCCACCTTATGCAGCTGGGGTCAAGGCAACCCTCTCTACCAATACAAGCTGGGGAATGAAAGAATTCAGCACAGCCCTGCCAAAAAGACCTGAGGGTGATGGTGGATGGGAAGCTGGACGTGAGTCAGCAATGTGCCCTCACAGCCCAGAAATGCAGCCGTACCCCGGGCTGCATCAGAAGTGTGGCCAGCAAGTTGAGGGAGGCGATCCTGTACTTCTGTTCTGTGCTGGTGAGGCCTCACCTAGAGCACTGCGTCCAGATGTGGAGTCCTCAGTGCAGGAGAGACATGGACCTGTTGGAGTCCATCCAGAGGAGGGCTGCAAACATGACCCAAGGGATAGAACACCTTTTCTATGAAGACAGGCTGAGAGAGCTGTGGCTGTGCAGCCTGGAGAAGTAAAAAGGCTGTGAGGTGACCTTTCTTTCAGGAAAGAAGGGGACACACTCTTTAGCAGGGTTTACTGTGACAGAAGAAGGAAAAATGTTTTCAAGCTTAAAGACGGTTAGATATAAGGAAAAGTCTTTTAGAGTAAGGGTGGTGAGACCCTGGAACAGGTTGCCCACAGATGTGGTTGATGTCCTGTTCCTGGAGACTTCCAAGACAACGCTAGATCAGGCCCTGGGCAACTTGATCTAGCTGTGGTATCCTGTTCATTGCAGGGCAGTTGGACTAGATGATGTTTAACAGTCCTTTCCAACTCCAAGAATTCTATGATTCTATCTCAAAAATTAAATGACATGAAATTAAAGGATAGCAGAGGAGGTATGACTGATATTCTAGCCTTCAGAGGTGGCTGGATATGACACATTAAAACATCCATAACATCCTCTGAGACCAATCCAATGTAAGCAAATACTGTTTTCGAGTCCCAGCTGTGTTTGGAGAGTTCTTTGAGGATTTCACTCATGTCTTTGGTTGTATGTCTTCTAACTTCAAATCAAAGCATACTGAAGACATACTTTTATCCACTTGATTTTCTATCAGTATTATTATGTTTTATTACCTCACTCGTATTTCAGCCCTTAATATATTTTAAAAAAGCAAACTGGTGTTTGTTTTGTTATGAAAGCAGATCAATCCCTTAATGGGGAGGTACAGAGGCACACCATGCCAATACTTGTCCTTCTCTACAATTCTCCAAGCTTAAATCTATCTTTTTCTGATGACAAGAAAAAAAAGCCTATGCAACAGAAATGAGCATAGCAGAAGGGGGAAAACATTTGCCTGTTACTTCTTCCTTTTTCTTATCACAGAATGGCTTATGTCGGAGGGGACCTTAAAGATCATCTGGTTTCAACCTCCTTGCCACGGGCTGGATCAGGCTTCCCAGGATCCCATCCAGTCTGGCCCTGAACGCCTCCAGAGATGAGGCATCCACAACATCCATATGCTACCTGTTCCAGAGCCTCACCATCCTCTCAGTGAAGAATTTCTTCCTAACATCTAACCTAAACCTACCCCCTTTTAGTTTAAAGCCACTTCCCTTTGTCCTATCACTATCAGATCAAGTAAGAAGTCAGTTCTCCTCCTGCCTGTAAGCTCTCAAGTACTGGAAGGCCTCAATGAGGTCTGGCTGGAGCCTTTTCTTCCCCAAGCTGAACTAGCCTAGCAGTCTCAACCTGTCTTTGCAGGTGAGGTGCTCCAGCCCACTGAGTATCTTCATAGCCCTCCTCTGGACCTGCTCCAATAGTTCTGCTTCCTTCTTGTACTGGGGGCCCTGGGCCTTGAATACACAATATTCAAGATGGGGCCTCACAAGGGCTGAGTAAAGGGAGACAGTTATCTCCTTTGCTCTGCTAGCCACACCTCTTTTAAGCCCAGTGTACAGTTGGCCTTCTGGGTTGCAAGCGCACACTGCTGTGTCCAGTTTTTCATCCACCTGGACCCCCAAGTCCTTCTCCACAGGGCTGCTCTCTATGAGCTCTTCTCCCAGTCTGTAGTCATATCTGGGATTGCCTAGACCCAAGTGCAACACCTTGGCACCTGGCCTCGTTAAATTTCATTAGGTTCTTGTGCACACGCTCCTCAAGCCTGTCATCAGGACATATAGCCTTTACCTTTATTAGGCCCTGCTAATAAATATTGTTTGCTTTTACATCCACTGCTGAAACTAACAGTAACATCTTCCTAGAAGAATCTTTATTTTACAGCTCTATATATGCCCAGCATTTCTTTAAGTCAATTGGTGGCAACGGTCAGCTCAGCACTCATCACCTTGTGTGTGGGATTGTCATCCTTCTTTGCATCCACCTATGCTGAATGCCACCTGCCATTGCCTTGCTCTGCCACTTAGCATTGCAGAATCCTACTGCAGTTTTACAGAGTCAGCACTCGTCTTCGCTGCCCTGAATAAAAGCACCATCAGCACACTGTCATCTTTTCCAGTTCATTTATCAGAAGAGTATCACAGGTTTTAACACAGATGCTTTTGAGACTTTCCTACCATCATCCACTCAGTCAGGAAACTGATCATTCAGTTCTAACTTCTGTTTCTTATCTACAGACCACGTTTTTTCATCTAAACAGCTTTTCTTTTATCTGACAGAAGTGCAACTTTATGATGATGATAGAGTATCTCGCTCTTTTGGCTTTCATGACTAATTCTCATGGGGTTAGGCATAGGGTACAGCTTAGCCATATTGCCCTAGGAAGGGCAATGCACTGTAGTGCATTGGCTGCTTTCAAGGTTTGGTGGCTGACTGGAGACTTCTCGACAGGAGGAGGCAGATGGGCTGCTTATGTGAAAATCAATTCCTTGTCTGTTACTTCTTGTAGTCCTGCAACCTCCTACATGGACATCCAATGCAAGGCTAGGATTCCCACTTACAGCTGCCTCAGACTTCACAGGATAACACTTGGAACTCAAAGTTTAAAATCCAAGAATTTCTTTGATTGGAATTTAGAGAATTTAATTTCCTAGCTTCTAAATTATTTAGGTTAAATTGTGACTTCTTGGTAAGAAGGGTTTGAAGGAAACTGCTACAAAAGCTTCAGCTTTTGTAATCTGGGCAACAAACAAACAAACAAAACCCAACCCTGTTAATAGTCAGCGAGAGAATGGCAGGACACTTATTAAATTTTAGGCTGTCTTTGTTAAACTAATCCACACAGCCAACAAAAATCATCCATTAAACACTTGTGTCCTCCACAATATCACGTGAGCTTAACAAATTCTATCAAAGACTTTGTGCTGACATTACTAAAGGAAGCACTCCACAGAGCTGGTCACAAGACCCATCCCTTATGAAAACTTCTAATGAGCCTCTTGCAACCTGGTAAGCCACCTCTCATTACAGCTTGCCATAGTCTCCTCTTTCCCCTGCTCCTTATCTGCCTGAGCCAGCTTCTTATAATTCCTTTATTAATCTGCACCATCTCCACTTTAAATAATAATTTCCTTTGGGAACTGTACTGAATGAATGCTTCCTTGAAATCTAGATAGCTTAAGCCCACTGTGTTTGTGTAGTCTGAGACATCCACTTTTCTCAGCAAAAACAAAATGTTAGGTTAGTCTGAGAAAATCTTTTTTTTTTTTTTTTTTTTTTTTGCATTTCATCACTTTTCACTTTTATTATGTTCTTGATTACTTTTTTTCCAGTAAATACAAAGGTTGCAATAATCCAATTTGTATGTAACTTGCAGTATTTCTTTTTCAGTGTCTTTGCACGTATGTTAGCATGCACTGGTGAGAAGCACTATCCCCATATTGAAACATACGTTATGATTTTTTGCTACCAGACTGCCATGGCTGGAGATAAAATCAGAAAAGTAATGCATTCAGTTTCTACAACAGAGGTAACTAATAAAAATGACAGCTCTCCTATCCCTTACCCTCCTGCATATAAATCACATAGACCCAGCAAAAGCAACATCTCTCCTTTTGGCAGAAGAAGAAACAACTCAACTGGTCATTGAGGATACATACATACATAGCAATGTAGGATGGTTTTGTACTGTAATGTTTGCAATATTAAACTAATAATGGAGCATTTAGAAGTGCAGTGGCAACAGTGAGAAGCGAAATGCATGGATAGGAATTACACCATGTCATTTTAGAGCAACTGCTAAGTATTGTTCATTTGGTTTTTTAGTGTGATAGCAGTTAATACTTCCTTTGTGTTTTCCATAGCAAAGAAAATCTTTTCACTGAAGTTTACACCACTATCAGAATTCAGTGCAAAATGTCAGCGAAAAAAACCCTGAAATATTTCCACCTTCTTGTGCTTTGCTACTCTTCATTTGAAATCCCAGGTAAAAATTTACAAGTGAAAACATGACTTGAAGAGAGAGAATCCAGGTCATGACATGCATTTCCAACAGAAAAAAACGTCTTTTCCCTGTGGTACAACAGAGTTGCTGAGCTGATTTCCATCTTGTGATTCAAATCAACAATTTAATTCTTAGTGCCGTGGAGCGTGCAGCAGACATCATTCCAAAAGCTTCCTATGGATAGATTTTCAATCACTTCCCCACATCGTTTTCTAAGTTAATCTTTATAAAGGACATGACTTTCAGTCACAAGTGCATCATATAAGCTTTCCTCTCATCATATAATTCTATACAGACATTTTAGCATAAGAAATCTAAGTAAAAGAATGGAGCAGTTTCCAGGAAAAGCACTAGATGAAGTGGGACATGCAAACAACCAATAAACAGGTAGTCTGAGCTTCCAGGAATGCGTGTTATTAAATGGATTGCTGGATAGTGAATTTTGGAAACCACTTTTGCCAAAAGCACGAAAATATTAAATGGGAAATAATGGTACCTTAATTGCACTTCTCAGGCACAAATGTTTAGATGATACGTTGATTACCTGGAAAATAGAAAATAGAAAATTAGTCATATTGTTCATATTTTAATTACCAACTGATAAGAACACGTGGTATAAAACGTTTTTCCCTTTTTAAAACAGCCTTCAAAACAAACAGATTTTTGATATCTGCTATTTTATTCCTGATGAAGGTACCTTCAAATAAAAAAACAATGCCAAGATTTTTGTTGAAGTGGTTTATTTTCATGAAGGTTGCCAAGAAGAAACAAAGGAAAAATTCACATTAACTTTCATACTTTTGTACTATCTACCTTAAGACATAGCTAGCAGGCACTTATCTCTAATTCCACCTCAGGATGTTCTCTGTCACTACCCAGCCACAAACACCCAACAGGAAAAGGAGACCTCAAGACAGCAGGGAGATGTGAGGAGCCCACCAGACAAAATGACTGGTCACTGAGTATGCTATTTTTCCCTCAGATTGCCTCATCCTAGTAGCATCTTGCACCAAACTTTTGGAGGCCTGCATGCACACTACTTCTCAGAACAGCAAGCCTTGTATGTACTTCAAGGATTAGAGCTGCTTCGATGGTTTGCTGAGCCATTCAGAAAATTGGAATGTAAGCTAACCACGTTTAACAAAACTCAAGTTCTGAATGGTTCCAAATGCCATGCCCAAAATTGTAATCTGAAACTAAAAAATTGTATATGGACCTATTTTCAGACAGGGCAGGGACAACAGACCTAAACCAAATTGATGTAAGACGGTTCCAGAATAGAAAAAGCCACGACGTGCAAGGCACACCTACAGTGTGGGCTGAGCATTACTTGCACCCCAGAGGCCAAATCTCAGTGGTAGGATTGACTCAGGGCATTTGAATGGGACTTTTTCTTTGGTTGGATCTTCTACATTCTTAGTAGCTAGCTTGAAAACTGAATTGTATCATTCCTTTCTTGGCAAAATCCAGCTCTTTTTACTATGAGAGCACCCATTAGCATTATCTTCAGCCAACTCTGTGTGAAGCAAAGATGTTTTGCATCTTGCTGCTTTCTCTTTCATTTCAGTATTCATTAGTTATCTATGCAATAAGACTCAATTATCCAAAATATGCAAAAAGCCATGACTTGATCAATAAAACAACAAAACTTAATTCTCAGGGCTGTTAATTGACAGCACAGAGGCTATTTCCTACATTGAGTTATCCAGCTTGCCAAGCTCTTAGAGCAGAAAGTAGACACAGTTAGGTACAGCTGGTCTGCTCTGCAATAACTGAAACTGTTGTTTTGTTCTTTTGTGGAATGAATGCATGGTAGGCTGGGTAGGAAGGATTTATAAAGGAGCTTGAGGCTTTTTAAGGTTGACGGAAGTTTAAAGACAGAGATGGATGCTGTGCTGACCTCAAACAAGATGTCAGAAAAGCAACTAAATGCTATTTTATTAGCCTTCAAAATAAGGAAGTAAAATGAGGTAACTTCAGTAACAGCAACGTGTATGTAGGAATAGCAAACTTTTCCCTAGAACAGGTCAGACAGATCAAGTCATTTCTCCCTCTAAAACACAAAACATATACACAAAAAAATTAAGAACAGAACAAACATAAGAAGTAAACAATATGCAGTTTATTACAGCACGTCTGATTGCGTTTCTGTGCCTTCTAGTAGGCAAACGATGTACTGCTCACACAGGACAGGAGGACAGCTGGAGCACATGCACTGCTCTGTATGAAAGGACCGTTCTATCAGCACCATGGTTACAACCCATTCAGTATTCCACCAAAACAATTACATATTTCATCCACAGAGACCTACAGCATTAAGGTTCCAATTAGTTCGTCCAGACAATGCCCAGCCTTGCATGCATGTCGTGGAAGAATACAACAAATTGCATTGCCATGGGAACAGTGTTTACTACTTGCCTTACTAACAGATTAATGCCTACTGTCAGCAGGTTTTATGATAAATGACTGTCATTTTGAATTTCTGTAATGAAGATGCATCATGCTTTCTGTTGTTCATGCTGTAGAACAGTCTTCCTCATACTCATCAAGGGCTTTTAGTCTCACACATTATTTTCTAGAAGCGTAAGCTGTTTAGACAGTGATAATAGTGGATTTTATCATTAAGAAAAGGAAGATGCTTCAGCCCTGAGTTTTCTACTGTGCTGGAAGGTCACTGTGCCTGTGACACTGGCCTGGGATGTGGTACAAGAGCAGGGATCAGTCTCCATCCATATACTATGTGATGTAGCTTGGAAGCTGCACTCACATCCCCACCATACCTGTGGTTCCAAGCAGATGAGGGATCCATCACTTATGCAGAGCATTTGGTGCCAGTGGAACTGGGCTTCTGGATTGATTTCCTCTAAAAGCAATCTCATTCACATTCACCAAAATGACTTTAATCTGGCTCGAAACGTAGTAAACACAAAGGACTGAAAGATTCACTTCAAAGATATGCCAATGCTCCGAAGCCAAACATTAACTCTATTTAATCCCTGAAGAAAGGGATGGGATATAAAAAACTTAAGAAAATAACACCAGTATGGCGGAGTCAAATAAGGACGTGCTTTTTATATAATTTAGAGCTAATTCCTAGCCTGGTCTGAAAATACTATGCAGTATTGAAGTCAAACTGGGAGGCAAGAACTGGGGACCCTTCAGTTATGCAGTAAACTAAACCCAATTTCAGATCAATGACTGGACGTTTGGCCTCTTATTTCTATGCTGTTCCTTCAGCGATGCAAGAACCAACAGAAGGCATCTTGAAATTCTGCTGCCATCTTCTCTTGTAACCAGATGTGTACATTGTCATTAAATTACAGAGGAAGCACAAATTGCATGTTTGTATAATCATTTCAAATTATTTTGCTGACTAAATACATTCTCAAGGCTGTAATTCAAGACTCACTTAATTTCTACCATTGATAACTGCCTAAAAAACAAATCTTGTCATTTAATCTGAAACAAGTTTTCAGTAAATTTCAAAAATCCTCAGTTTTTTTGAGGACAATTTTCTCCCTTCTGAGTAACACGATAAAATATCTCTCCAGTAGCAGAGGAAAAAGGACAAGCTCGTGAAGAGGACATATTCAGAAAACTCTGCTCTTGGAAGAACACTGATGAGCAATGCCAAAGCCACGAAGTAGTTCTGCCTAGAAGCCTACAATTATTAATTTCCTGAAGACTGATGGAATTGACGGGTAAGTACAAACACTTCCAGTATACAAATGGTAAATTATTTGCTGTAAGAAGGGTTGGGTTTCCAGCAAGGAGTTGTGTGGGAAGATGACGAAACCAAGAATAGGAACACAGATTGGGCAAGAAGGTACAAGAGTATGACTAAGCCCAGGGGTAGGAGTCAGCATCCTCGAGTGCAGCTGCACCAACAGCACACATCACTTGTGAAAAGGGATCTTACACATGGTGGAAAGAGCTGATCAAAGGCCTAGTTGTCTCCTTCCCAGTCCTTACTGTCCTAGGAGGATGTTTGTCATGAGATTGCTGACCCTATAGCTCATAGCTCAGACAGGTTCCGGACATGGTGAGATCAGAGAACTTCCAGCCTCCTTAGCTACACTGAGCATGCTTCCATTCACAACGAGCACTGTTCCCTTCCCACCACTTGAAGTTTGCCCAGTGCTGTGTGTAGCAGCTGGCTAAGCCTTGCCATTATCCAATGCCATGTAAAAAAAAAACAACCCAGCAGCATAAAAGTATCTGGGTTCTGATTTGAAGTAAGCTTTGACATTCAGAATAAAGAACAAGGGAGAGACTTAAGGCTTAAGCTGAGGATAGGGTTTCCAGTAGGTGGTTACACTTCAGCTCATGGCCTACCTGAAGGTCCTAAGCCCCTCACCTCCCAAGAACCACCACCTCTGCTGGCCCAACCGCAGATACCCTTTGTGGAGGATGTTCCTCGTTAGCAACTTCTGAAAAGTTCAATTCATGATGTTTACTTTTTGGCCTTTGATGTAATCTCTTTGCTTCCACTTTCACTCAGCCTCTTCTCTCCTTCACTAAAATGGGTGTCTGAGAAGTAGTTGTAAAAGTACGTTAAAATGAGCATGAAGAGTAATATCAAAACTATCTAAGGAATGCAAATCCATGTTTTGCATGAGGCAAGAATCTTGAAACTCTCAGGCATCTCTGAAAATTACCATATTTATTTTAATTAGGGAAATTTTACCTACAATGGTGCTTACAGTACATATATTTCCATACTAAACACCTTAGCAATCTCCATCTCTGCAATTTTTTGATGTCTGATCTTAAATCCTTACACTGCTAGGATACACTGAGTAAACAAAAAACAAATCACAAATGTTTAACATCTCTCTGAATACTCATAACTTGCTTTCTGCACAGACTAACCGCATGTTTTTCCCCTGCTCACAAGGGAAGGCTCTCCCCTGCTTAAAGCTCATGCTGAATTCAGGTTTCTCTCCTGGTTTTCACAACACATCCTTTGGAGAGACCAGCCTCACCCAACACAGAACACAAGGTTTTGAGAAAGGAACTTGAAGACTTCAAGGGTCACAAAGAATAAATGCATGAAGTCCTATGGTGCAGCACTGATAGCACTGAACTCTGATCTGTCTGGCTGCAGATTTCTAAGACTATTCCTCCCACAGAGAAGTTTTTTGTGTAGTCAGCTTCTGGGTTGCATGAAGTTGTGTTCCCTTTTTCTAAGAGAACCAACATCACTAAACAGCTTTGGAGCAGAGAAGCAGATTTGCTTGGCATGCTAACATTTCTTCTTCTCTCCTGTAGAAAAAAATGCTTGATTCTGCCAGAAGAATTTGTGTAAATTAAAGTTTCCATCAAGATGAGTACAAATGTAGTGATATTTTTCTCACAATAGAACTCTATTCTCACTCACTATACAACTCAACTTCCAAGGTGGAAGTGGAGAATTTCAACTCAGCTCTCCTTACAGAAATGTTGTCCAACACCTGTGAGTAACTACAAGTTGAAGTTGTGGTCAGACACTTGTCTTTCCCTGCAACCCTCTCCCCTTCAGAAAGACAATCCATCTGCAGACAGAGTCCTACAAACTCTCAGTGTTAGAAAGTTGGCTCTGGGGCAAGCTAGTCAGTGTGACATCTCTGAGCCCAGCGTCTTTCTACTAAATCAGACGTTAATAGAACAAGCAGTAAAACCAGACATTGAATTTCTCGCCTTTTTTGAACTTCATGTAGATGAGCTTGTAGTCCAAACAACAGATCGCACAGGTTCACACCTCAACCTGTAGATCGTGAAAGCCCTGCTGGGATTGTGTGAATCATTGTAGAAATATGACTAAAGAGAAGACAGTTCCCAGAAGACATTAGAAAAGCACACAGAAATGTATGATGCTTCTTAGAAACATAAAGCACAGGTGACTAAAACACACATACACACTGTATCAAGAGTTTATCCTCCCTTTGATTTCTCTCTGTCGAACATCACTCATTCTCATAGGAAAATCTACACTAGAGCTCCCTCTCTCTGGGTTTCTCCTGTTATGCTGATAAGAGCTTTCTTCCACTTTATGTGTTCCCATGAATTCCTTTCCAAGTCTCTGGTCATACTGCACCAGGATTCACCGAAGGAGCATCCTGCACTCACCCAGCAGCTTACCATTTCCTCTTTCGCATACTGTGTCTGCGGTGTCGTGGCAAAAGGAATCAGTTGAAATCTTGCTGGCAAAATGAATGAAGTGCCAGTGTCACTTCAAACCAGAAGCAGAGAAGCATCAGTATTATCTCTGTCTTTACTTTTGCCCTCAGTTTACTCACTGGGGATGCTACCTGCCTTGGTAAAGTGTTCTTTGCTGAGTATTGCTGGATACAGCATTCAACTAAGACAACGTGGGAACAGTGCCTTGCACCTTTCTCCTCATTAAGGACTAAGAGATCTTACTCCATTCAGAGGATGTCTTAATGCTGGAAACAGATGGGTCATCCAAAACACAAGATGGTCCCACTGGAAGTAAGGAGAAGTACAGGCAGTACCTTTTACTATTATTGGGCTTTCTCAGGTTGGAAAGGCTTTAACTCAATACCAACTTCTTTATTAACGCATAAATCATGGTGCCAGTCTCTTCCAATAAAATGCTCAAAAGGAGAGCAGATGGAGAGAAACCCTGGGAGTGGATGATGTACAGTCCCAGGCATAATCCCTCACTCAGACCTGATGCTCTCCCCCAGACAAGCAGGAGTTCCTGAACTGGGATGATGGGATCTGTATGACACAACTGCACTGAGCTTTGTACCAGTGGCTGCTCTTCCACGCTTGTGCATACTCAGCACTGAGCTCTCCCCGCCACTCTCTGAAAGAGACAGGAATGTTCTTGAGCAGTATACTCTTGAGCAAGAGTTCTCTCAGTTTTTTATCCCCTTGTCCCATTTTAGGCTGTGTTTGACATGTTCAATATTATCCCTATTTACATGGATTTATTCAAGAAGACCCTCAGCCATGTAAACAGACCTAAGGCTCCAAATAAACTAATTCTTAGTTCCATCTTCCCCATTATATATATATTTATATATTATAAATACAATTAATAACAAAATAATCAGCTCACGCCCTTTAATGTTCACAACAACACACCCATCTGCAAAATCCTCAGCATCTGAAAGCAAGTATCTACAAGCCCAAGGATGTTGAGGATCACAAACATACAAGTGTATGTGGATGGATTTGATGCCAGATCGGAAACAGTTCAGAAACATTTATATACTGCATAGTGCCATTGGCCCTGCAATTTTGCGTTTTGGTACCATGTCTTTCCTATTTCTCAGGATAACGTGCAATGGGGAATGAATGCCTGCAGGTCTCCCTGTATTTGTGGAGGAACCAACCCAGCCAATCACATAAGCATGCAGTTTCTTACACAGCCAGACATCCCTGAGAACGAGAACAGGATCTGAGATGCAGCATTAATACATCACAGCCACATCAAGGCTTAGCAATGCATGAGTTCTCTGGATTTGTATTCAAATGTGTAAAAAAAACTGTCAAAAACAGAAGAGGTCTCAAGATGACATTCAGTTTTACTTTTAGATTTTCTCCCTGTAGACTACAAGGCTGAGTTGAGAGGCTTGGCTTCACCACGCAGTTTAGAATATCTGGCTACAAATTTGTTTTTCTCGTCAAAGGAGGCTTCTCTGCCCCATTTCCACTTTTGCAATTATATTATGTAAATATTAATTTCTGCAGTCAAACTTGTTTTAAAGACGGTTTACATAAGAAGCTTTTCAGTCAATACATTGGCACTGTCGTTTTAAAATATTTACGTGCCTTGTTTACGTTACTTTGTTAATTTTATTGTAATTTAGTACTAATTAATAGCTCCATGGTTATAAAGTGTTTAATCGGTTATAACTCTTAATTATGCCATGGCACTCCTTAATAAAACAATACACTATTGGGATTAAATCAAACTAATTGAATTAATCTGTTATCCTCTTTTACGGGTAATTTGGTGCATGGATAAAAGCAGTCACGGAACTGTTTTCATGGCAAGCAGCCCAAAACGACTTTGCATGCACTCTTTTCTTTACCTTGAAAAGAGAAGAAGCACCCCTGATTTCAAAGGGGATCTATAGGTTAGCAGAGGACCGTAAGTCTCTCCAGACCAGCCAGAAGGCAGGGCAATTTGGGAACAGAGAGCACTGCTCCCGAACAGCTGAGGCAGACAGGCAGCTTCCCAGCCCCGCTCACTGCCCCCCACTCTCACCCCACTAAATCACCTGCACTTCCCTGTCCACCCCCTGTGAGGCCCAAGGCAAGGAGACCATCCCCAGCCCAGCTCCCCTCACACACGGCCATCCCACCAGTCGCCCTTCCTGCCACTTCCTTCAGTCCTATTAGCTGTGCAGAGCCGTTTACTCTCTGATTGGAATTGCTTAGCACTTGTCACCACTAAACTCAGGTTTTATTATTTCAGATAATTTCTGCATGTGTCAACACCACTTAAAATCACCGTCTTGTCCTTACTGAGGTGCTCTTGAATCTTGCTGAGGCCGGTACAATCCACGCCTTTGCAACTCCACTCTTTATTATACCACACAACTGAATGGAGAAAGAAATTGAACTTGACGGCCTCCTGTCTAGCATTTGTCACATGCTTGTGACAGGCTTAGAAACATTCCCGAGGGACAGCATGCAGATAAGGCGATAGTTCTGCACTCAGCCATAACCACATTACTGGTGAGCTACCCTACACTGCATTTCCCATATGTGTGCAGGAGAACAGCAGGCAGAAATGTTTTAAAAGAGCAACTTAGCTTGAAGCAAACAGCAGCTCTCCCTCTGTCCCCACCCACTAGGCGACACACAGAAAAGGAATGTACCTTTTGTGCAATTACTGTCTGCTACGTGTTCTAAAGTTAGGCGCCCAAATACAGATGCCAGGTGTCCCCAGTCAGTCCTCTGTCACCTCCTGCCACCCATTAGCCTCTAGCACAGGTCCTGCTAACAGCTCAGCCCGCTCTGGCAGGTTCTGCAGATGCTGTAGAGTGAGCTTCATTAGCATGGTGACTTGAATGAGAATCATCCCTCATTATCTTAGCTGTATCTATTCCTCCTTGCACTCTTGAATTATTCTCCTTAAAATGCTGAAGAAACTCTGACCATGTGTCCAACGCCTCTCTTGATGAGTAAAAGCATGCATTTAATTAAATATTTGTAGGATATATTATTCAATGTTTCATTTCTTTCCAGAATGAGTACCATGCATTTTATTCTTCCTTCAGAGCAAAACTCGATTTAAAAATACCATAAGACAGATCATTTACCCCATCCTAAAGGCTAGCTTGTCTCTTCTAACTCTGATCTGCTATGCTGGAGGCTGCATCACAGCACTGGGACATGCTGGCACTGACAGTGCACAACTGCCATGGGTGTGGAACAAAACAAGTTAGGAAGAGTTCAGCTATCAGGCTAAGAAAAGGGTTCTGAGATGGCTGAACTGGTACAGCTTCCCAGCACTACCTCACATATTCGGTTAATAGTTGGTAGGTGACACCTCTGCCCTAAGCTTAACTTAAAATTGTTCCACCTCCACAAGATATTTGCAGAGATGAAGTTTCACACCTAAACACAGCCATGTGTGTCCTATTTGTCCCTTACTTAGTTTTGCAGACCACAGGGCTTTAGCACAGTGATGCTTTTAGAAAATTCACACACACAAATTCTGAAAAATGAAAGGCTGACAACCAAGTTTGGGGCCGGCACTACTCAGAGGTCTCTCTGTCACACAAGCAGCCTGGAAAGATGCTATCAAAGAAGACCAAGTGATGTAATCATACAAAATTTGCACCAGTTTGCACAGGTGTTCTTTGCACTTCACATGCATCTTTCTGAACACAGGATTGGAAGGCCACAAAGAGGTCAGCTTTCTCTTCTCCAGGCTGAATAAGGCCAGCTACTTCAGCCTGTCTTCATGGGAGAGATGGTCCAGCCCTTAACACATTCAGCCTCATGAGGTGGTTTCAGATTCACTCCACTGTTACAGTGGGAAGGATTTTGCTTTCCTGACCCCCACTTAGAAGTTGAGGGACATGAGAAGCCTGACTGACATGAAAATGGAGACAAAGAACTCCCTAAGCACCTCAGTCCGAGGCCAGCTCTTTTTTCATTTATCAGAGGGAATACACACTCCTTTGCCTCTCTCTTTTGTCAAACATAGCTAAAGAACCCATTCTTGCTGTTTTTCACATCCCTTGCCAAGTTTAATTCCATCTGTACCTTGACTTCCCTGACTCCATCCCTGCACATCCAGACAGCATCCCCATATTCTTCCCACGCACCCAAATAGGACCAGTCATTCATCATTAATCTGTATCATGGCAATCTTTCCAAAACATTTCAGAACTTGCCATCATCATGGACAGCTATTTAATTATGGGATGTGCAGCACAGATTGCATGGTATTGTACCTGACGTGTTTGGTACAAAAGTAGTCATCTTTCCAACGAAAACTCCTGTGTAAAAGTAAATAAAATTAAAAAAATTAAAGCTAAATATATATATATATATATTAAATTAAATAGTAGGCTTTTCAAGCTTCAAATGTCTGCTTGTGTAGCACCTGAACAACAGTTCTGCCGCCACAGCAATGGGAGCCAGGAAGAGGCCTCATGTACCTTAAAAGCAAGAGAAAAGCAGAATAAAGGAGAAAAAAATGAAGCAAGAGCATTTAGTGTTTTCTTTCTACAACAGTGTTGTTTTGGTAATGTATTTAGACTTCTCATATGAACACAAGCACCCAGACACATTCTGATATCTGTGATCTGCCACACTGCCTTCCAGAGACAGTTAAATGATGTCTGTCAGGACATCATCATACAGTGCAAACTTCAGTGACAAGATGGACTTCACACAGCTGCAGATAGAGACGATGGCTCTCTCTGCTAACCCCAGGTTGAACACTAAATTATTCACCACTGAAGACATTTTTGCTCTGGTTCTCTGGTAATGGCCAAGAGGCACTGCACACTAACAAGCTATTTTACAGCTTGTAAGTTTAATCCACTTGTACTTTCCCCTCTCCATTTCTAGCAGGTCAGCAGCTGCCTGTGCCTGTAATGCATCAGTCTGAACTGCCGCCCAACTAGCTCAACAACTGCAGCACAAAATATGTATGCATATGGAGGTATATAAATATATAAATAAATATATATATATATCTTGCATTCCATAACCATCACCCAAGAGGATTTTTGTTCATCATTTTTGCTTAAAGCACAGCAAATAAAGAAGGTGACATCTCAGAGAGCCCCGCTCGGGACAGAGCTACTGATGGCATCAGAAGAGACCCAACATCTACCAGGCAGTGTTTAGAAAAAGAGCGAATTGATCTTGTTATATCAACTTTGAAACTGCCTTCTGTAGCATCGAGAGAGAGCTTGCCCTTCAGGCAGGTTTTTACAGGCTCCACAGCTTTACTTTGATTGCTGTTGTAGGCGAAATATATAGCTTTAGTTCGAAGGGATTATCTGTTATCCTACCCTTTGGGAGAACCTCATACTGTGACAAAGACTTTGCTCTGCTGAATCTCTTAAATTCCACAAAACTAACAAAAGTACAGCACTCCTTGCTTTTCCTTTTTTCTTCTTCTTATTTTCTGATGTCCCTTCAGCCCCTCAAGGGCCAGACAATGATTGGATGGTATTTAAAATCCTTGTATATGAATCTTGATTTACTGTTAAACTGGAATTTGGTGACATTTTAAGGTTTGTAATCAGAATTGTCTGGTGTCACAGGCATCTCTGCTGTAGCTTAGGGAAAGAGCAGAGCCAGAAAGCACTAGCTCATGGCCCTGAAAATAAACAACATTCTGCGCTTCGGGTTCAATTGATATTGGTATACTCTTTCAAGCCTTGCTCACAAGTATCACCCCTTGGGGTCAAGAGAACCATTTAATCCCTCTCTGTGGTTTCCTGTACTCTATCCTGCCTCTGCAAAGTCTTCACCAGCAGCAGCTTCCTTCTGAGAAGTAGCATCCTGCTAATGAAACGCCAGCAGCCTGTCTGGACACAGAGAATATGCATCAGAGCTCAATATAGAGAAGAAGCAGGGAGCAAACCCCCAGGGCTTATACTGAGCCTCGTGCCAGTACCCAATCTTCTTACACCTCCAAAGTCTGGAGGCACAAATGAAAAACTGGGGCATTTCCACCCTAAGCTCAGCTCAAATAACCTGGGAATACTTGAGTTGTTCAGAGTGCAGCTGGTGATTTGGGCCACTGAACTTCAGAGAGGGGGAAAGTAAGAAAGTGAACACAGGCCCTATGGGACTTGTTTCTGCAGCTAAGGATCAGCACTAGCTGCCATCAACAGTCTCCACTGGATTTCAAGTCAAGGATGACTGAAGATCTCAAGGTCATAATACTGAAGGCTATATTAAAGAAATGGCTAAGAATGAAAAGAAGAAAACTCTTCTTGTCCTACTTCAGCTCACTTGGGTTCAGATATAAATAGGGAGACAGGAGGCTATATCCCTGCCTACAAGAACACACTGCGATGCATGAGAATTTGAGCATTCTCTACCACTTCTACCCTTCCACCAGCAGCCCTTCCATGGGGTAAAGGCATGTATAGCATTCCTTGACAGAAGAGGATTTCTTCTCACCCTCTCAGCAGTGACACTGCACCAGCAAACAGCCATATGCGCTCACAAGATCTATATGGAGAAGTTTTTTTTTCAAAGGAAGTGACATTGTGTGAATTCTACATTGCGTGGTTCTTTATGAACACAGTCTGAAAATGCAGTGCTGACAAGGGGCTATAGAAATTGCTTGAATGTTTAAGTAGTGAGGTGGAGAGAAACAGCCCAAATAGAATCACTTTGGTAAGAATACCAGTGTGTTACAGTATTAGTAAGAATACCCTTGTTATAACCAAGTTAAGAAGGGCACACTGCAAGCATGGAGCTTGTGCACTCTTTACTAAGCACCCGAAAATCCCATTTCAGCACACACTGGCATGATCCACAGACGTCTCCTTTGGCACAATGACTCCCTCTAAACATCAGATCAGGCCAAGAGAATACTAAACAGAAACGTTGAATCAAATGGGCTTCCAGATAAACAGAAAGGACTTACACCTGTGTTGGCACTGTCTCATTATGGTGAAGAGAGGAATTAGGGAAGTTATCCACTGACTTTAGAAGACAAAGATTCTTTTTTGTTCCTCCCCCTAAAGATAAATACTACATTTTTTTCCTGTTCCTTGTCTTACATTCTACAGAGCTAGTTTTACAAAATAAATGTTGTTTTGTTTGTTTGTTTCAAGGCCTTTTCACATTTTTTATTAGTTTCCTATATTTGAATATTGAGCAGAGAAGCAACATAAACTGGTAGGCAAAACAAGTCTGTAGGCTGCCTGTCCCTTTGCCAATGAAAAATGGGGGTGAATCCAGCCAGATATTAAATTTCCTTATAGCAATTCACCATTTCCTTGAGGATTCACAGTACCTGTGTGGAAGCCACGTTTTCTAAAAGCATTTAATTTCTTCCTCTTGTTATGGTTTTGCTGAGTATGTCAAGTAGGTGTTTTATTCTTCCAACAGGATGCTAAGAAAGACAGAGACACTCTTCAGCAGAGTCTGACAGGACAAGGGAAAACGGTTTCAAGACAGAACAGGGGAGATATAGGCTGGATATAAGGAAGAAGCTTTTCACAATTAAGGTGGTTAGGCACCGGCACTGAGTGCACACAGAGGTGTTAGATACACCATCCTCAGGGAAATACCCAAGGTCAGGGCTCAGAGCTCCTGATGCAGCTGTAGGTGTCCCTGTTCATTGCAAAGGAGTTGGACCAGATGACCTTTAAGGGTCCCTGCCAACTCAAATAACCCCAAGATTCTAAAAAGTAAGATTTTTGCCCTGCTACTAGGTAATCAGAAAGATCAACCATTTTTCCCATTGACCGTGCTGGGCACCATATGAATGCTTCTGAATGTCCAGTTGTGAACCTCTTACTGACACTATCAACGCCTTCAAAATATGAACACATGGATAGACATCAATCTTGCAATTCACCTACAAGATGCGAAACCTACCTCAATGTATGGCAAGCGACAGAAGCGCAAGAAAATCATTAGGCACATCTCCCATCCTTCCTTTCTCATCATTCACTGCAGAATTTCATTTGGAAAAGGATCTCCATTCATTGTTAATATGCATATTATAAATAAATAGAAAAAGCAAGACATAAAATAGAAAAAGCAAGACAACATCTAAGGAAGGAAATGACAAGTCCCAGTGGATAAAAGGGTGAACAAGAGGAATTTTAATGAGAAGACTACATGAGAACATTTGATTTTTTAAAAATGAGAATGAATATAAATTTGAAGCATAATAAAAACTGATTGCTTGTTTGAGTAAGAAGGAAAAACAATCAAAGAAACCAATCATGTAGAAAACAATCCTATCCAGTGGTAATTATACCACTATTCCGAACAGTTAGGCAATATGTGAGACTCTGGGCAAGCCAGATTTTTGTCTCGATATTGTTTGCTCTCACCCCAAAATATCACTGCTGCTCCAGTCAAACCATTGACTCACTTATGTGTCTGTCTCTGAATTATTTCAGGAAAAGCTTGCTTGATAAAGTATGAAAACGTGTGACCACCGTGAGTTAGAGGGAATGAGCATGGAGGCTGCGCTTTTTACCTTTCCTCTATCTGGATTCAGAACATGTTCAAACAGAATGCTGGTTTTGTTTTTCCAAGTTTTTTTTTCCTATGTAGCAAGTGGATGTTCACTAAGGCTTATTTTTATACTAATTCCATGGCATTCATGCACCCTCCTTTAATTGATCTCATTTGTGTGCAATGCAATGCCTGTTATCTATGAGAAATGCAATTTCTTCTTTTATGCCACAGTGGGGGAAACTAGTTTATGATCCAATTGTGCTAACTTATTTTCTTACAATGAATTCCGTATTGTTAGCAAACACAGTGCTCTTTAGTACTTGAAATGTAAATAATATCCAGTTTAAATAGAATATTTTCCCATATTTATCTTTCAAAAAGATCCTCTGATATCATCCCTATTTAAATTCTAAAAAGTGAGCACTATGACCCTTTTGTAGAACTTTTACCTAACAAAACTAATCATGAAATTAAATGCGGAGAAAAATACTCATTAGCTGAATCAGAGATTATTTCCAGGAAGAAAGCCTCAATGCTGGCAATAGAAATGCTAAGTTTCCTCTTGTTAAATCACTCACTGTGTGTGTGAGCAGGCTTGCAGAACTCATTCTCCTTTGCAGGATAAGCAGAGCGGCCAAGGACAGCTCTGCTGTGAAGTCCCATCCCACCCCTTTCCTTTCCCCCATTGTTTCCCTTCCCCTTTCCTCTCACCAAATCACAGCCCAACTCTAAGCCTTCGCTAGAGGCAAGGAATAATTAATTTAAGGCTGCCGACATTTTATTTTTCACAAACATCTGAGTGTCATTTTTAATCATATAAACCAAAAAAAATATTCATTTACTTCTGGATGATTTCACTGCTCTCATTCCAGACACCACAGCTCAATTTGCTCCCATCAGTAAGCAGGAAATGCATAGTTTCCCATTTGCTCGGTCCCTGCGACAGGCCCACCAGGACATCAGCGTCCCAGGTCCCTGCAGCTCCTAGACAGGCAATGTCTCAGTGCTGCTCTCCCAGCTCATCTCCCCAGCCCCAAACTCCCCCCAACACAAGCTCACTGTGGGGTTTTTCTTCTCTTTAATTCATCCTGCATTGAAATTGGGAGCACAGCATCCACTGGCATACCTCCGGGATTCTTGCACTGCCTATTAGTTTTATAACTAATGAATACATTATAGATGTGAAGTTACAGAAGCTGCTTCTCCTTACTAATTCAGAGGGAAAAATACCCATTTATTTTTCAGTGGTGTGGAATACCCATTACACCATGAAAAAGGAATTTTTTCAAGTGCTCAAAACTGACGTGAAAGAATGACAGGTTCTGGCTTTTCAGCATCGCCAGAAGACAGCAATGTGATCTTTCTTCTATCTCCCTGCAAGCTGCCAGAACGAGCAATCTGAAATCACATTAATTAATGGTTTTAATTTAACCATGAAAAATACAACTTCATTAATATACTGAGCTGGAAAAAGAGATGGGTTCATACGTAAAATCATATGAGGTGTGATTGCATACGACGATTATTAAAATATACAAATCAATTCTAACTATAAAATCATCACTGAGAACAATTATGAGCCTAAGCAAATACATCATTTCAGTCTCGTATCATGAAAGCTGTTATGTTAATCTGTGCTTCTTTATTAAGTTACTTTTAAAAAGCTGAACTAAGAAAATCACACTAAAAAAAAGTCAGTTTTTTTCCTTTTTAAACACGAACCTAAAACATCCATAACATATTGCACAATATTGTATGCATACATCTTAACTTGAGGCCATCACCTCTCATCCTATCACTGTTACCTGGAGCACAGGCTGACTCCCACCTCGCCATCACCTCCTTTCAGGGAGCTGTAGGGAGCGATGAGGTCTCCCCTGAGCCTCCTCTTCCAAAAACTGTAATTCACAATTGGTTTTACTGCTTTAAACTTCTCACTCCTAACACTTGCCTTCCAACCTTCAGCATAAGGCCTGGCAGTGTTCCAAGTGTTCGTACATACAGACTAGGTAGCATTTACACTACAGAAGCAGTTGGATTTCGCACATTCCTTCAGATAATGAGCCAGACTGAAACAGTTTCCACCCAGCATCTGACTGCTGTTAGTTTGCAAGGAGGAGATGAAGAGCTCTGTCCTAACAAAGGGGTAGAAACAAGCCTGCATCAAACTACAGCTCCCAAGTACTCTCCTGCACAAACAGCATCAGCTCTGAAATGAGAAAAATTGCCATGCAAATTACACTGGCTATCAGGACATGTTCTTGACAAAGGTGTAACATTCTGATGCATAAATACTTTTTTAAAATAAAATAAAATAAAATAAAATAAAATAAAATAAAATAAAATCATTATTCTGCAGTAGTGTGAATCTGGCAGTTTAAATTATTTTTCAGTCTTAAAAGCTTTGACATTGGTATAACACAAACGACAACGCTGTTGTAAACTTCCAAATGCAATTTCATACGGCTCTTCCTCTGAACAATAACACAGCATTAGATTTAATGCCACTGACTGGTACTGATGCAGCTTATGTGGGAGAATATTAGGAAGATATATGAAGGACAAAAACACCTCACAGTCAGGCAAACCTAGCACAGATTTACACGCCTGGTGGCTGCTCTCTGTTAACTTCCACGTGGCTCTGTGCAGAACAGGCAGCACCTCCTGCCTAGAGCGGTCTCAGCCAGGCACCAGCCCCTGTCCCAGGCACCAGTGAGCCTCCTGCTGAGGCTCTCACACCCAGGTGGGCACTGCTGTGCCACCGTGTGCACCCTGGCCTGCATCTCTTGCAAGAGGAAGAACCACTTTCAGTAGAGCTTCTACCTGCATTTGCAAGAAGACTCATATTTGAAAGGTACAACCAATTAACTGTTACAATTTGAGGAAATCAGAGAAATGTCCATGCTTATCCATCTTGGACAAGCAAGAGTCTCCTCCAACCTACAATACAGACCTGATCCTTACTGCCCTTATGTTTTCCAGCTGATCAGCAGCAGCGAATCTCTACAGAACTCCAAAGCACTTCCCCATGGACTTAACATGTTTTGTGTGAGAAAGTCTCACCTCTCGTCCAAGATTAACACTCTATGATGAGAGCCTGCTGCTGGCTGTAAATGCTCTTGCATTAAATACCATAGAAGAGGAAAGAGGTGCTACTCCAGCTCACCTCTGCCATGTTTCATGTAAAAGGAAATAGTTATAAAGCAGGAGTGATTCTGCCAAGACTGGAAACAAGAAATCTCAGAATAACAGAATCACAGAATGGACAGGGTTGGAAGGGACCTCAAGGATCATGAATCTCCAGCCCCACTGCCACAGGCAGGGCCACCAACCTCTCCATTTAATACCAGACCAGGCTGCCCAGGGCCCCATCCAACCTGGCCTTGAACTCCTTCAGGGATGGACGGGGCATCCACAACTCTCTGGGCAGCTGTTCCAGCATCTCACCACTCTCACAGTAATGAACTAAGCTAACCAGTTAGGTTATATACAGCCATCAGAGGGAAGATTTCAGAAGAGTACCCCATGGGAGCTAAAGAAGAAAACAAACAACTTGATGATTACCATGGTAATTCTATGAATGGAAGAGCCAAACAGGCTCCCTCTGCTCCACTTGCAGGCTTCCTTTGAAACCATTTTGCTCACCCTGGGTGCTGGAGCAGCACTCAGTGCTGAACCTGCACATATAATGATATTTGTTCTGCTGCCTGGAAGCAGACAGAGGTCAGACATTAACCGCATATATCCTTAACACCAATGATATCAAATACATCATGGCGCCCAGGGCTGACCTCAATCTAATTCTCGGCAGCAGCCTGAGAGTGAAAATAAAACTATCTGCACCTATCTACTGGAATTCCTTTTGCACTTATTCAAGGCTCGGTGTCCCCTGTGCATGCAAGAATCTTTGCCAATCAAAGCCAAAACAATATATAAAAACAGTGATAAAAATAGGAAAAAGATAAAAGGCAAACAAACAAGATCCAAAATGAGTACAGCAGCTACTTCTGAAGGTCTTGGACAGATAAATTTACAGACATTTGTTTTCTCTAAGGTACATTATAAAACTCCATTTCAATGGTTTCTCATCTGTGTCGAAGATTTGTGCAGAAGAAGCATCATGAGATAAGGATACATCATCATTGCGAAAATTAAACCTCTATCCCAAATCATGGTGATGTTGTTCATTTTCCTCTGCAGAAAGGAACCCGTAACTCACTCTAAGTGGCTGACTCCTAGAGGGGAGACACCATAAAATTTTCAATATCCTGCAGAGCAAACGTCTGCATGGCAAGACAGTGTAGAATTACGAGCCTTTAGCAACCTTCCCAGTGACAATGTTTAATTACCTGCCACACAGCTACAGCAGCCCCAACTGTAAAAGGGCAATGACCCACCCACCGAACTTCAACTGGACAGAGGTCAGCTAAGATCTTTGCAAAGATGTGAAGGGCAAGCTTCTTTAAACAGCACATGTTCTAGAGCCTGCAAAAGACTTAAATGTGCTTATTAGAACGTAATGGAACGTAATTAGAACGTATGCAACGGGCTTCCAACCAGTTGATACATTCAACCACTCTGCCTTTAACAGTTTCAGGTTTGGACAGGTGCTATTATGAGGTGTTAATTCAGGGAGGATGAATGCATATGCACGAAAAGCCCAACAGTAGACCAGTATTTCACAGCTGGCTTCTAATACTGTAAAGCTGGGAGGTAATTACTTTCAGAAGATGGTGCCTCAGATGGTAATTTTGTTCACTCACTTTCAGCATTACTCCTTTATAGCAATGCATTAACTTTGCCCATTATGAGAGCTCTCAGCACAGACTCTTGGTGCCTGGGAGGATCCAGTGTGCCAGTGCTGAGCCTCCTTTGGCCCTTGGGATTCCCAGCCTTATGCTGGCTGATGGCTCGAAGAGTGAGTGCAGTAGCTGCTAGCTACACCCAATGATGCAATGAAAAGGGTGCCTACATACATACACTCCTAACTCTCCTTTAGTTCCCCTCCCTGTTTTTTTTTTCATGTTCCCAGGTAGTCCCAATCAGCTTTACAAAAGGTTTTATATTACCACAGAGCACAAAACAAGTTGAACATTTTTCCTGTTTTCACAGCAAGGATTGAGGATTGTTCTCCACAACTGAGAAACAGCTGAATTCTTCTCTTACGTGTTTCAAAGTTGAAAATGTAGATAATTAGAACTAAAGGCATGCACTCATGGGGCATTTTCATTAATGCAGATGTTGGTGACTTCACACAAAAAGTCTTCATTAAGTTGTATCTATCATGTTAGTCGATACTTGCACTGCAGTTTATGAATTTGTATTCATGTAGCCATGATATAAAACAAGATTACACGAATGTAGAAAAGACATTTTACCTCTCAGCACTTCATTTCCACAGCATTACCAATACCCTAAGTAGCAAGAAAACCTGATGTTCAGTAATTCCAGGCTTTCAAAGACTTTGGGAACAATTATGTAAATATACAGTGACTTATACAACTGAATTTCTTCAAATGCATATTCACAACTCTACACCCACCTCCACAGCCTCAAGACTTCTGATAGTGTCCTTGACCACATAGACAAAATCTCCCAGAAGCCACACTGCACTACATGCAAGAAGAGACTGCTGACTGCAGGATTCTATTATCAGCTCTCCATTAAAGAACTTGGAAAATAACATGGGAACTGCCAGATAATGCCATGCTGTCACACTCTTTTTTAACCTGACTGTAAGCATGTGCGGCTGGACACCAGCGTTATGTCCTAGAGTGTCTTGCCACCTCCTTCACTGCAGCAGCACTGACATACTTGTGGATTGGAACAGGAATTGCTAGGGCATTACAACAACTTCTGTGAACCTCTGCAGAGGATTGAAAGAAGCTATAAAATGAAGACCGACACAGATACATTATCTTTGTTCTCCTTCTGTGCCTAGGCACATTATGAATTTTGCTGGTAGAAGGCAGTTAGATGACAAACAGTGAACTGCCATGGCAAAGTGCCTCTCTGACAGGCACAGCCCTGCACACCTACACAGCTTGAGGAAGGGGCTGAGAGCCCATCACGACTTCCTTGCTGCACGGTGGTTCAGGCAGGCATGTTTCTCATAAAGCACACCTGATTCTGCTCACCCAGGGGACCCCAAGGATATGGAGCCAGTAGTCTTTACCACGTGGTTCAAAAGCCAGCGGCAAATTGCTTCCACCTTTAAATCGACCTGGATTATATGTCTTAGGGAAGCACAGAAATTTGGCACTGTTTTTTCCCAAGGTAGGATTTGTTAGTAATCTGTTATCTGCATCTAGAAAGAGGCTGAAATCTTTAACACACGCTTTGGGAGAAGAAGAGCCACCACTGCAGTTCCCTTTGCTCTCTGACTCATTCTTCACACTGCAGCACAGTAAGTCAGGATCTCCAAAGTATGCCCATCCAGACCTGCTGACATCACAGTAGCAATAAAACATTACTATATTCCACTTTAAAAAGTGATTATACACTAGCCTAGAACTACGGCTGTGAAAAATAATCAAGTGTAACAGTATTCTTGATATTCCTTTTTCTTACTCTTGGAATTGAATTCCCATTCAACCTCTAGTGTAGCAAATACTGAACACCGAAAGAAATCAAATGAAATTTTCCAGGTTATCACAGTACGTGCCATTGTTTGCATAGATTCTATAGTGGTGGTTATTCTACTTCTAAGACTTTTTGAGCTCAGAGAAACCATCACCAAAAAGAGTAAATAAGAAGTCTCTCGCGACCATCAATCTTGGTCTTATTTAACAAAATTAGCAGCACTCATTAAAACTTCTACACCATATGAAAGAAATGGCAAATAGGCACCAGCTGACCTGCAGTGTTTTGGGGTCATATTTTCAATATCATTTAACACAGATTCACATCCTCTTTTTAAATGTATCAGTGATCATTATGAAAGCAAGCTTGATTCTATACATTATCAATGTCTGATGACAGAACATGCTGTCCACTAACTAATTGCCACAAAGTTATTACATTTTCTCCAAAATTAAGATATATTTCAAGATAATAATATGACAGTATACAAAACCACTGTGGAAGTCCAAGGCACCAGTGAATACCATTAATGTAGAGACAGCCTACTCACAGCGAATACAACTTCTAACTTCTTACATGTTGTACTGCTGAAAAATATATGGCACAGAAGTATTTGCTGAATGCTGTAATGAAAGAGGTACAGGACTAAATAATAGTGGTTCTACCAAAGGACTATTTGCTCCTTTTTTTTGTAAGATTAGCTTGACTGGCTCTCCAGCTCTTTTTCTGAAGGGCCAGCTAGAAGCTGCCATCTTGCAATTCACAAAGACAGCTGGCTTTGCTGTGGCACTGGTGTAAAACAGCATCTTTCTAAAACTTGGATGCACTTTGTGATTATTCAAATCTTAGCTATGACTTTAAGTTCTGAAAACCCTGCTCTGCAACATCAAGACTGGCACCTCAGTGACACACACAGAAAGGGAAATATTGCTACACGTACCAGAACGAGTAACAGCTAACTGTGTCTAAAAGAAATGAAAGAAGAGATGCCATTAAAAAAAAACAAAAACATGGCTCCTCTGGTCGTGGACTGGAAAGGTAACATGCTGCAGACTACTGCTGAGGTCAGGATGCTCAATGCAGGTCTGTGACATGAAAGCACACTTTGTAGGCCTCAGAGCTGGCTGCTCACATCTTCCGGCACTGCTGTGACTACATGAATTGGTAGAAGGAAATGTTGTAAAATACCCCAGGCCTCCATTGACAAACCAGGGTAGGGAAGCAACCCCAGACCTCACTGCAGATGCATGCCCTGAAGAGGAGGTTATTTCTTCTGATTCCAAATTCTTCTAGTTCCAAGTATAAACCATCAGCTGAAGCATCTCATTTCCTGTCTGGCCTGACACATAACTCACAGAGCATGCTAAAGTACAGAAACTCAACTTTTTTGTAGAATTTGCTGGTGACTTAACGTAAGTTCCTTAGCTTAATTTTGTAGCATTTGTTTGGGCCTTCTGATAATCAATAAGTGACTGACAAATATTAAAAAAAACCTTCCTGTAGGTTAGTGGACATGTGTTTCTCACCATCCTATTAAAAACTTGCCCATCAGTTTTGT
Source organism: Centrocercus urophasianus (assembly GCF_019232065.1). Lineage (NCBI taxonomy): Eukaryota > Metazoa > Chordata > Aves > Galliformes > Phasianidae > Centrocercus > Centrocercus urophasianus. The sequence goes on along the minus strand of NW_024884722.1, from coordinate 33,072,896 downwards.
TACCCATATGCATTTGATACTTGAGCAAGCACAGGAGTTAAAGATAGTGACCATACTGTACTTCCGAACATGTATCTATCAGTGGTGCCTGTAAAGTGAGACAGTGTCTTTTAAATGAACATTTCAGCAGGTGACAATCTCCCTTCTGAATGATCATAATTTCACAGTGCCAAAGAGCTTTCTGAATTTGATTGGCTTTTGAATTCTGACATTTTCCGCACAACTGTTAAATTGCAACTACCCTAGCTGCTACGTAATGTGCTTAAAATTACACTCCTCAGCAGAAGTCATACCAAACCATCTTATTATGTGTCATCACCATAGTCAGTATGTCATTCCTAGCTCTATAAATGTCCTCTGTGAGATCAGAAATAAGTTGGACACATTCCTCAGAACAATTACTTTTCGACAGCCAAAGTGAGAAACAAAACATATTTAACATTTTGTAGACTACTCAAATCTACACCCAGCACAAAATGATCACTAGCATTGCTGAGTTTTCACCCTAGATGTTTTGTTATTTTCAATTTTACATTTTCTTCAGCAAGTACAACACGTTTACACAACCTTCGTTTCAGCTTCATCAGCTGCTGTCCTTGAAAAAATTATTCTTCTTAAGTGCTAAACCTGGAGGCCAATGGCACCTCCCAGTTCCCAGGTACTCAGGCTGCATAACTGTATTCAATCTTCCCTATCTAGTTCCCTTTAGATGAAAAATCAAGAGCATGCAGGGAGCTACGGGACACTCAGTGAGACCCTCTAAGCTACAGCATTGAAGGACCAGGAATATGAGGCACATCACGAAGCTCTGACATCATGTCTTACCACCAGCAAGCATTCCATGTCTGAACAAAGTCTGCTATCTTAATCTTTCTCTCTAACAGCAATATGGAGTGAATTTTTGCATTTTGTCCTTCTTATCTGCTTCAGTGGTCTTTCCAAAGAGAAAATATTCTCATCTACAACATTCTACATGCCTGTCTCCACACATTTATGAAGTGCTCCAGAGGAGATGTGGTCCATGGCTGTCTGCCCCCCACTCCTCTTTTCCACTCCTGTGTTCAATCCCCTCAGCCCCAGAGCTCCAACACTGAAGAACAGCTTTCTGCTGCTGTGCTGATAGGAGTTGAGAAGGTTTGAAAAGAAAGAATAGGGAAAGGATGAGCTTTTCTTGCAACAACAGTGGTTTCTGCGGCAACCCATTTATCTTCCCCCTCTGTCAGCCAAGCACTTCAAGAAATATTCCCATGCTCCATTAAGCCAGATAGAATCTGCCTGGAATTGACCCACTAATGCAAAGAAATGATATTATTATAAAAGGTACAATTTGTTACAGGATTGCATGCAAGCCCGCAAACTGTCCAATACGAGAAGAGTTATCTCCCAGCTAAACAGCTGTGTCCACTTGTTGAGTGGGATCCAGTGAGACTATGGAACAGCAAACACAGCAGAACTAAGTGCCATCAGAAGACACCAACAGCTCACAGTGTGCCCATGCATGCTGTGACACCAAGGGCACATTGTATGGATGCATGCACTCTCTGTTTCTCCTGGGCTTCTCCAGCAAAGGGTATCTGCCTCCCTCCTTTCACTATATAACGCAATTGACCAAAGGTCCCACTTCATCCTTAGAATGCTAAAGGAATACCAGAATAAAATCTTTCTGTGCTTAGCACTGGACATCAACAGAACATTACAGATGAGATCCCCATAACCCAAATACATTTGAAGAATTTCTAATGCTTGTGTCCAGCCACGCCTGTTAGGGTGTTAAGCAGCCTCCAATCCCATCCTGCTTTTGTCTCCATTTACATTTTCATTGTTCTTCTCACAGCATGGAAATGAAACCAAAGCGAAGCTGGGGATGCTGCAGCTTGGTGCTGTATCAATTGATGGCTCAAAGAGTGAACAGAGCAATAATGGAAAGGAAATCAACAACTGAAACACTTCACAAGTATTTCACTATTAACTAGTGTGAATATAAACACTAGTTTACATAAACACTAGTTTGCATTCACTCAAATGGTTTTGCTTTAACGAGAACAGAGGGCAATGTTGTGAGCTAAGCAACACTACAGTTCAAACTTTAATTCGGTTATTCATGAAACTTTCAAAGTAAATTACTGTAACGTGGGAAGGAGACAAATTGAGAGAAGTTTCTCAAGAAAATAAAGACAAAAAAAACATGCACACAAAAGACCAAATCTTTACATCATTGGTCCAGCTCTATAGAAATACAAACATCACTTAGACACAAACAGCATGGTTAGCAAAGCTTTTGTGAGGCAGTAAATTATCTTAACCTCTCAAACTGTAATTTACAAACTGCTCTTAATGTAGTTTAAATTCTTAATTCTGAGTAAGTTGCAACCAACAATAACTACACTGTCAGGACATCTTGCTTTTTAAAATAAAATAAAATAAAATAAAATAAAATAAAATAAAATAAAATA
>NW_024884722.1:32946391-33070433 GCF_019232065.1 Centrocercus urophasianus | reverse complement strand
TAAAATAAAATAAAATAAAATAAAATAAAATAAAATAAAATAAAATAAAATAAAATAAAAGTATAGTAGCCCATAGAGTACATAAAAGCATCTGATTTTAATTGAACATTAGTTACTTAAATCTTAACAAGACTTGTCACCAAGTCATCAGCTCATCCAGTGAATGAAAGTGGTAACTTATTTCATCAGGGAAAAAACAATGTAACAAAATCAAAATCCCTAACACTGGCAATGCCATTTCAGCATGAGGGCAGCAAACAGCTAAGCTCAAGTGGCAGAAACCATCAATAAACGAATTCCTACCAGCAAGTGACAGCCATTTCAGCATTTTTACTTACTTTACTTTAGAGAATATTCATCTGCAGTCAATCATACCAGGCAGTTTTGCATTCCTCTACCAACTAATTCTCACATCTTATCTTCGCATGGATGTACTGGATAGAAAGATGCAAACATAGAAAAGGCTGATTTATAAAAACATGAGCATCTTTTATATCTGCTAAGTATAGTATTTGCTATTTGTTTCAGAAATTGCTTCTCTGCAGAAAATACTTGCTATTTCATGGGCACCTATTGCAATCCCACATTTATTTTCATTAAATTTCCTCATTTCTAAAGAAACCTAAGTTGTTCCAGCAAGATAAAAGCCAAAACAAGAACTGGACCCAAACAATAAAGTTGTCCCACTCAGATCTAAAAAAAAATAAATAGAAGTTTGAATGTAAATGGGACTGCATGGATGTGATCTCCAGAAAAACCTGCCACTGCCTCCTAGTCACCCATCCCAGTGGTACAGCCCTCAGGGAGCAAACAAAGCAAAAGCTAGTGGAGCACCCACAGTCTGACAATGAGGAGATACGGGCAGGAATGGCCCAGCACAATGAGTGTGCTTACAAAAAGGGTGGCACAGTTTAATTTCGTATCACCTTCAACACAAACTGTACAGCTATCTTTTAACACTAACGGTACAGCTATCATTTAACTCTAATCCATGCTTCAGAACTGATGCAGATGTCTGCAGAAAAGACATATCCTTTGGTGTGAATGCACTCAGAATTTAAAGCTGTCTACACTGCAGGTCTCTTGTAGACAGGAGGTAGATTCAGCAGTCCGTGTGCGCACTACCTCAACCAGTTGCCATCATGGTATGATGAGTAGCGGCATCACACCACACGTGGGGAGTGCAATGGGACAAATGGATGTCCACACACTGGAGCAGGAGGCAGCTAAGCATCAGCCAGCTTTGGGCAGCACACATTCTCATAAATATGCAAGATCAGTAGGTTCATGGTCTGTCAACTCGCAACACTCAGTGTTAGAGCTGAAGGGCGAATGAATACAACCTGGCAGATGCAATTAGGAAGGAAAGCATAAGGAATGAAGCTTTATATTGCACTCCTGAACAGAAATTGATCATCATGTTTGCTAAAAAGGGACGTAAGACTTGCAGAACTCATCCCCATTATACACAAACTGAGCATCTCTGGAAGGAGCTCACTGGAGGCAGTGAAGCAAGCTCTGAGTCGAGCACCTTCCTACTGAACACATAACAAACTGTTCTTAATGTAAACTCTACAGAATAATGCAACCTTCAGCATTATAAGAATTAAGCTACTGGAAAAGGAATGGCAAACTGTCTTCACCCCTTCCAATTTGCAGCAAGGCCATAAAAAGTTCATAGTGCTCAATGTGAAAGTTGGCACTTCAATGCTTTGTAAAGTAGCAGCTCTCACACTAATCTGTAAATACTAATACACTGAACCAGATTTGTTTTGTAGTTGTTGCTGTTTTAACAGCAATTTCAATATTAAAGCATGAATGTCTACCTATGAAGAAAGAAGGTTTTTCTTTCTGAGAGAGTCACATGGAAGGTTGAGCCTCTCTCTTGCCACTGCCACTATGAAACACTGATTGCATATTGGGCTGATCCTCTTTCACAGGCATTCTATTAGCTGGGAGCTGTCTGTCTCTGTCAGCACAGAACTGTCACAAATGCTTCTGCACTGAGACAAATATTGGATGAGGCAACCATCTGCACACACCAGTGCTGCATTTGGCTGCTTGGTTGGTTTTGTTGTTTTTTTCCCCACGTCACCTTTTAATATAAGGAATGAATGACTTTGTCATGGTTTTATGATTTTTGACAGACTTCCACGTCAAGCTTCCAGGAACCAAATACAAATTTAACATGCTATCAGATACAATGATACCGTTGCTCAAATATATTACAGAATTAATTTACAGAAGAAAAAAAAAACTTTATAGGGCTGTTGGAAGGGACATAGTGGACAGGAAACCAACTGCACCTCTCAATTCTGTATTCCTGACTGAGTCTGCAATGGAAGCTTGTGCGCAGGATGAGATGAAGCTGCTGAAGATCCAGCAACCTCATTTGCAGAAATTATGTGATGTGTCCAGATATTATCACATACACACACTGGAAATACAGAGATAATTCAATCCTTTCTGTATAGTGAACATGTTCTGTATTAGTAAAAATTAAATATACTTGTAATGCCAGGTAGTTTTAAATACTAATAAAGTAGCATATGGTGCTTCTACCAGCATTCTAGAAGTGGTAGACTCTTAAATGTGAAAGGAGGTGAGACAAAAACCCAGAAAAAATAGACAACCTGAAAGCAATCCAAATGAGACTGGGTCATAGGGTACTCAGTCACAGGTTGCTGAATACAAGGGTTCTCTGTAATACCAGTTAAAGAAAACAGATTGGATTAAATGCTGGCACTTACAGCCTTAAAATACTTACACGAGAATGCAACAGCAAGTTCTTCAGAGGGCTTCAGATGTATCATCTTTATGCAGACTTTTCAAAGCTTCCTTATAAATTCCTTTTCAAGCACAACAAATACAAAGATACAGCAAAGATGGAAGTTACTGCACAAATAAATATTTGTGATAAAAGGAAGTAACAAAGGTCAACCACAACTAAGCCACATTCTCCTAATATAAGAGAAAAATCTCAATTTAAAATTGTTTGTGTAATCTAGAATTCAGGGACAGCTTAGTCAGAGAAATATATGCCACCATTAAGACCTTTTCCAAAAAAAGAAGAACGACCTAAATATCTGATGTTATATATATATATAAAGGTACAATCTAGCCAAGGACTACTCCCACCTTCTGCTGGAAATTCTGAAGGCCATTCAATAAACCTGCTAGGAATACACATCCAGAGACTTGCTAGGAAATGCACATCCAGAGACTGGTTGTGATATTACTTAATACATAGTGACCAGCTATATAGCAAAGATCATAAATGCAACATCCCTCAAAATATAAATCTTCACATTTATAGAACAAACAAGCAACTAAAATAGGAACAACCTGATTTCCTCTAGAATCCTCCCTTTTTCCCAGCATCTCAATACAAGGTAATACGTCCATAGGACAAACTACCCACAGCTTAGAGCAGAGTACAGATATCGCTAGCTCAGAAACCCTGCCGTCATGTTAGCCTTTGGTTCACGCTGATACCAAAGTCTCTAATGCAGGCTTGAGGCCTTGCAGCCTGGAAGTTCTCTTTCTCTTTTTGCTATAAATCTTCCTTTGCTTGCCAGGGGAATGCTCGCACAGGGAGCTCTCTGCCCTTTCCAATATTTCTTGTGCAGTATTCATTTCAGCAGGGCAGACAGTAGCTATTAAGAAGAAAAAGCATTGCTTCCCAGGCGAAGGAAAGAGGGACAACAACACAACAAAACCCAACTCTTATCAGAGCCTGTGAGTTAATCACTTAAAGAAACTGGAAACTTAACTAAGCCACAAGTGCTGCTCAGGAACTGTAAGGCTGCAAGGTCTGAACACACCGTGTGCAAAGAAGGGCAGTGAAGCTGTGAGGGATCTGCAGCACACGTCTTATGGGGAGGGAGCTGGGATGGTTCATTCTGGAGAAGAGGAGGCTGAGGGGAGACCTGATCACTTTCTACTATTCCTAAAAGGAGGTGGTGCACAGGTGGGGGTTGGCCTCTGCTCCCACGTAACAGCAGGAGGATGAGAGGCAATGGCCTCATGTTGGACCTGGGGAGGTAAATGTTGGGCATTAGGAAGAATTTCACCTCAGAAGGAGTGGAGATGCCCTGGCACAGGCTGCCCAGGGAGGTGAGGAAATCACCATCTTTGGAAGTGTTTGGGAAACATGCCGACGTGGCACTGAGGGACAAGGCTCAGGGCGCAGGTGGAGGTGGTCTGACGGTTAGGCTGGATGGTCTGAGAGGGCTTTTCCAACCTTTATGAGTCTGTGATACTATGATAGGATGATTTCTGTTTTCCTTGATGGATACTCCATGAACCAAGCACAGTTCGTCATCTGCCGCAAAGGTTAAATTCTTATTTCTTGCTTCTTATCACAGGAAAACAGCCAGCTAACACCAGCAGGCCAAACAAAACCATGGTACATCAGCATGTCACTAATCCCCTGAAAATGTTGAACCAGAACACCGGTTGTGCCAAGCGTTTAAAACCCATGTATGTCAAGTACTTCTGATCTGACTCAGTAAAAAAAAAAAAAACAGCAACACTACATCAGGCCAAAATTTTGGGGGGTACAGTCCAATATCTAGAGGTAAAAGGATGGAAAACTGCTGATTTGAAAGTAGGAGAGAAAGCCAAGGAAAGGACTTTGAGTCTTAAAGGATTAGTGAACTTTTTCCTATGTACTTCATTTGGATAAAGCCAATCTGTTGTTAGCAGTTGTTAGCTATGGGTTTTGAAAAGTGGTACTTGTAACTAACATTAGGACAGTAATACTCCATTCTTTAACATAAGAATGCATTGTACATAGAAATAAAAGAAAAAATCAGTGCTATGAACCATACTACAATTCATTTGTTTGCTACACAGCCCTATTATTAATCTAAAAATTCGATGATAAACCTGAGCAAGTTTGATTAATTACACATATCAATTCATTTTACTATAGAAATATAAAAATATACACATGCTCTAATTAAACCATTAAAACCTTTATGTCAAGCTAAGCACTAAAATATGCTACGAAATTAGTGGAATAGCATTTATTTCTAGCAAATTCTCCTACGTATCTAGCAAAGTGACAATCTGAAGTACAATTAAATTGCCCGTATTTTAGGAAAGGCTCCTTGCACAGCACATCACTGCTCTGGGGCTGCTGAACTCAGAATTTGCTGAACACAAGAACTGAGCTTACTGGTACTTAGCAAGGCTCCTGGCAAAGTATTCCCAGAAGGAAGGGAAAGATTATCAAGTTTCATCTCATTAGAAAACAGAAAATACTTCAGATTTAACCTTTTTACTCAGAAAATATGCTTCTTGCTTTCAAAACTGGCATGGGAAAATCTCACTTGAAAGCATATCAAGGATACTAAATCATGTGTAGAAAAAAAAGTGAAATTGATTGCAATTCTTCTTACCATTTAAAATTTTAGCTCTGGTTTTGATTCTTATGGGAGTTTTGCACTTTAGGGCTTGATTTTTCACATGTTCTAGATTTAAACAATGATTCCCAAGCTTAGAACTAAATTTTTTTTTTCTGTACTATCTACCATGACAAAGGGGTGGGATCAGGCTCCTTCTCCAGAAATCAGAGGTACATGCCCACAGCCACTGCATCATGCAGAAAATGTCCCACTTCTACCTAAATACCCGGGGGGATATTTACTTGGTTTATGCAAAATGTCTCCCAGAATCCAACTTCTGCAGCCATTCTGATTCTCTGCCAAAATATGACATTATTTTGTAAATGGTATCGATGTGTTTACATACTAGTACATTTTCATTGCTTTATCTTCTTTCTAAACCTTTCTGGTTCATGTTTTCAGGGGTTTTCTGTTTTGAAAGCCTAGAATTTCAGTTTTGGTGACAATTTGAAATTGAAATGCTGTGTTACTTCTTGTATAATTGTAGTGTACATGCACATCTTTGAAATGCAGTAAACAAGAATGAAATCTTTTTGTATTTTAAATACGTGTCTACCAGAGAAGAAAAGCCTGATAGAGAAAACAGTGAGTCAACTTTCTGAATGTGTGTCTGTTAATAAAAAATATGTATTTAAACAAGATAAAAAGGATTCCAAGACCGCTTGCAGTGATCCTGTGGCAAACTAAAGCAAAACTCAATGTTATTACAGATTATTGTGGAAATGCCAGCTCACAGCTAACAAGTTTGCTTTACAGAAGCAATTTCCCTGCATGACCCACACTGACTATTTTTGAGGTATTCCAAATACGTATTAAAAAGGAGAGAAGTGCAAGTTGGATGTTCCTGTACATCAAATTAATTGCTAAGAAGCAGCTCCCTCTGCCAGCATGGGACTATGGTTATATGGTTTGAAACCATTTCCCCTTGTGCTGTCACAGCAGACACTTCTAAAGAGTCTGTTGCCTTCCACATCTCTGTCTTCATATCAGCCTTACTGCTACATCATGGTACGTGTGCAACGATGGGCAGTGTGTGCAGGTGCTGGATGCAGGTCTCCATCCTCTCCAGTGGACCCCAAGGCCACCACAGCCCTGACAGCATTCTTCTGGCTCAGCCTGCCTGAACCCCTTTCTGCCACAGGTGACTGTGGCTGCAGTAAGCATGTACCTGTGCCTCCCTGCTGCAGGATGATAGGAGGTGTGCTCCATGGGGGTCAGATGCAATTTCACAAGATCATAGCACTGCAAAGCCACTTTAATAAACTTCAGAACTGGGAACTGCGTTGGATGGTACATACAGATTTTGCTGCTCTTTCCCACAATGGTATCTCCTTGGCAACAAGAAAGTCATAAGGGAAAATTCTTCTTAGACTTCAATAATCCATTTATTTATGTATTTACTAGAAAAGCTCAAGCTTATAATGTATGCAAGTCTGACACACCCCCAGAACTGTCATTTGCTTTGTATAAAGTGAGCAACTGTGAGTGAAACAAAATACCCTTTATCAGAAGCCAAACCTCCGAAGAAACCACAGAAGGGAAGAAAAACCCAAGGACTTGACTGAAACTGACAACAACTAGAGCGATGCGTACACATTGCACAAGCCTGCTCTGTCTGAGGGCTGGGTTCTTTCCAAGGCTGTGCAGCTCTGTGGGGCTTGAGGTCTCTGTGGATGGGACATTTGTTTTGCTGCTGCTGTTTGTGAGACTGACTTCACACCAAGGTTCAGCAGAACTAAGTGGTATGATTTATTTCTGCAGAGACATAAATATTGAAAGTACTGCCTACTGAAAATGAATATAGTCTCGAGAAGCAGGAAGTTATTCTCCTGGATGCCTCTCTGTCTAATAAATTTGGCCGTAAGTCAAATTATGGTAACTAAAGATCTTTGTGCATGAATCCTGACTTTATAGTACTGAATTAGAAACCACGTGTCAGAAGTGAGCTCAAGCTTCATGAAAGCTTCTGCCAGACCTGTGTTTGTACAGTCCTGCCTCTCACCATGACTGCCAATGGATGTCAAGCAGCAGAACACACAGGATACCCACACCTGCTCTGTGCCTCAGTAAGTTATCCCAGCTCTGTCACTGTGAGGTTGAAGCAGGCTGGCTAATGCAGTAAGTTTAGAGCAGTTCATTGCTCTCTGCCCAGTTGTCTTTGAAACATGATTTTCCTCTGTAGTTAAACTACTGTAATAATTAGAACTAGAAAGGTTGTCTAATGTAAAATCAACAAAGCTGAACTGAGTTGAGTAATTTAAGGCAGCTGAAGATGTAGCTCCATTTCAGACTCAAAGCACCTAGAAATCTAACAAATTTGAAAAGAGAGATCTACGTTTTCCCAAATGAGCTGTACAGACACACTCAAGATCCCTGCTTTTCTCAGCAGGAAACACCTAGTTGATCTTGCTAACAACAAGAGTTTCTTTCAGAACTCAGCCATTCTCTGCATCATCACTCAGCATCACTTCTAGTGTGAACATTTGAATGAGGGCTCAAAGTCCTTTCGTCTCTCCAACCACCATGCAGAGATGGGTAAGCACTGTTTAAGCAGGGCACTCAATAGCCTTAACTCCTTGTAATATCAAAGATTTACAGTTCAGATTGCTGCATTGTTCTTTCAAGGGGCTCGTGAATTTTTGTTGTTGTTGTTGTTATAGAGAAAACTGAAAGAAAATTGAATTCATAAAAAAATGAGGTAGCGTACGCCTACCTAATAAAAAGGATTGGTTGGAGGAGAATATGGGTTTAGTTCTTAACACAAACCTTAACATAATCAAGGCATCCCACACCTGTGCAACATTCTGCTTCTTAAAAATCAGGCATTTCCCACATGCTATGCCTGATGAGAAGAAGCATGCAAGGAGGCAAGTTATCTTCCTCAGAAAATGAAAAAAACACAGACAACACTGTGAGCAGCTTCACCCTTCAGCCACTTCAAACCATCAGAGCTAGAACAAAAATCAGCATCCTTGCCCTTGATTTGTTTGGCACTAAAAGAGCTAAAGAACGAGGGGAAGAAAAATTTAAAAAGATAGTGTAGGCACTGTATAAAAGTTACCGAGACTCTGCATTTAGTTATCATTATAGCAGGCATTTAAGAAAAATTGTGTCTCTATTCCATCATGTAAGCTTAGAGTTAACAATCTAAACCATACATGCTGCTTAGATATGGCTGTGTGTGAACATGCCATTACAAAATTCATACAAACCAAGAGGTTAACAAGTATCTACAGGAGCCTGGGGAGGAAAAGCCTTGTCCCACCATGACTCTACCCTTTTGCTAGGGCCCACAGGAAGTTACAGGGAAACAGGCAAACCTGTTCATATGTTCTGCATGCTAAATCATGTTGGTTTTGAGGTGGTTTTTTTTTTCCCCTCTGTATTCTTTAACCATATAGATTAATCCAATTCTAACAGAGAAAGGTTATTTTTTCCCCAAGAAATGAAGAAATAAGAGATCTAAAAATCACCATTGGTTTTCTAGAAGAATACAATTTCCAGAAACAGTACTAGAATATGCATTGTGAAACTTCTGAAGCAATCAGCTATAACATGTGTTACATGAGTAAATCTGGCAGTTCTCTCCTACTAACTCATCTTTAAGTATTTTAGTAAAACTTTGAAAGCCAATTAGCATTTATTCCATTTCACCAAGTCCCTACGGTGAAAACAGATTTACTGTGACCTAGTACTTACAAAACAAAGGAACAAATGTGTATTGCTAAATGAGGTCACATGCAAAGAGAACCAGATCAGGAACTCTCATGAACCACTCTGATTGAGTTCACATACTTCCAGCACGACTGACTGGCTTATTGATTTGTCCAGACTGAATATGAGCATCCTGCAATTTCCTCCTCTTATGCCCTTGAACTTCCTGCTAACATGGCATGCTTTTGAGTTTGTTCCTCTGTTAAAGTCGGTGGAAAATGGCTAACAATAGATTGCTTTACCTGATAGTGGATAATAACTTATTTTCTCAGCTGAAATCCATCTTATTTACTGTTCCTAGAGTGGAAATTTGCCAGAGCTCTGCTTTTTGATTTTTCCTTCTACCAATGGAATTCCAAGTTGCTTCTTTCTCCCATTTTCTACATATCTTCTTGACTCAGTCCAGTATTTTATGTCTTAAGCATGCTTCAGAATTCAGTTCAGGCCCTTACGAACTTCAACTTTTTCAAAACCACAATTTAAGACAATTTTTTTCCTGTTTTCTAAATAAATACTGTGATGCATACAAGCTGTGCAGAGAAAATAAAACTACATGGCCATAAGAAATTCATACATAAAAAGCACAACAGGCAGATCTGTATTGATAGAGAGGCACAGATATTTAGTCACAGCACTCCATTCTCTGCTGCCTCCAGGAATTTTTATTTTCTCTGCTTCCTGGACAACTCAGTGCTCCTTTATGCACTAAATTTTATGAGAAATTTCATGTTGGTATGTGCACAGCTGTTTGATTATCAGGATTTCCTTTGTAAACTGACAAGTTGCATTGGTACTTTCATCACTTGCTTACATTCATACTCCAATCTATCTTGAACACTGTGCACTTTTTAGCAATTTTCTGCAAACTTTATATTAGAGATGTAGGATAACAGCTATGGCTAAAAGTTTCTCTATGAGGAAACAGCTGTAGGCTTTGCTATTACAGCCACACAGGTGCAGACCAAATAAAATGATAAAACGTGAAAGCATAACTGTAACTCATAAAAATGTAATGAGTTATAAAAATGCAAGTGCTGCAGCAGCTCAGAAATTTGCCTTCTGCACAACGCACTTCAGGAGAATCACCATGGTCAAACCTCAAAGCAACTTTTCTCAACATCCAAACTGACACGTTTTGGATGGAACACACACTGTAAATGTTGGTGCAGTTGACACCAGGTACGTATTACCTGACTGTATTTCTAAACCACATCCTTTTAACTTGTGCCTTTGTCTTTCAGAGCATTCCAACTGCTAAGTGAAGATTGTGCTTAATCTTTTAAAATTGATCTAATCAAAATTATCAAAGCAAACACCTCTCTGCTACTTCAAGGCCACTTCCAGTCATTCTTGTTGCCATAAGTAATGAGGGGAAGAAGCTGCTGGTTTAACAGCTAACTTAGTCTGCCTGCACACTACGTGAAGTGCTGTGGATCTCGAGTGCAAAGGGAGAACTGACCTCTGCACCTTGTATTGTGTCAAACACACGCACAAACACATCCGTTGCTTCCCATACCACCTCAATGCTTTGTTTTTTTGCACTCAACATCTCAGAATCTCAGAATCAAAGAAGAATCAAATCACTTGAAAAAGTGTACCATTCAGAGCTGCTTACCTGCAACGTGGTATTTACTGAAGGAAAGAACAGGACAAAGCAGAATGGCCTTAGACTAGAAAAGGGCAGATTTGGATTAGACACTAAAAGGCAATTCTTTATTCAGACGGTGGTGAGGCCCTTGCGCTGCTGACCAGAGAAGTTCTGGGTGCCTCATCTTGGAGCTGCTCATGGCCTAGCTGGATGGGATGATGGGCAGCCTGATTGGTGGGTGACCACCCTGTCCACAGTGAGGGGGTGAAAATAGGTGATTGCTAAGGTCTGTTCCAATCTAAGCCATTATATGATTCCATTTCCTTCCCATGTTTGTTGTGCCCTACAACAACATAGGTATACCTAATTCTTTGCACAGGAGGACATGGATACAGACATGGATAACCAGGAGCTGCAGGTGACCACCACCTCCACCACCAAACACTGTGCACTACAGTGGAGCTGAACACAAACTAAGGCATCTGCATTACTTTCCACTCTGGAAAAGTAGGTTCTCACTGTACCACTGACCACAGATTGGGTAGGAAACTCGTGGCTAGCTTATGACAGCCTCAGCACTAACTTTGGCATTAAAACGTGTAGTAGGGTTTGCTTCCAACAAACGCACTTTCTTCATTAACTGCTGCAATTAGGCAGCAATCAGCACTGAACAGACCGCATGGCACTCCCCTGATGGAGCATTGGCACCTAAGTAAGAATACAGGATGCATAAAGCATGTTTTATGCGATCTAAGTGATACTTTGTTCAGCACTAAAACAGTTAAGTGCACGCAGCTGGCTCTCTCCAGTGCTCTCACTGATGGTGGCTCAGGCTTCATCTTTTTAGCTAGATAGACCATTAATTTCCCTAGGTGCTTATTATCCATATGAGAAGTCTTATTCCTGTGGAATCAAGTGTTTTATATCTGTGGCTTTGCCTGCGTAAGATCAGAGAGATGACCAAAGACCTTGATATTATCCTGATGTTATTACTCAGTGTGACATCTCCATGCCTCGGTCTCCTGAGCATACAGAAAGTAGGGTTATAGTCAATTTTGTTGCCAAATAAATCAAGCCATAATCCCCTTGCCCCTCCAAAATCCAGGATTTTTTTTTTTCCCAGACAGTCTCGGTACCACAAGACATACTATATGACTACCTACTAAACTCTGTAGATGATGAATTACTGCCCTTTATTAGACAACTCAACTTACTATATATGCCAAATCACATAAAATCTTGAGATCTTATTCTTAGATTGTGTGCAATTTCTGAGAGTACGCTCTTCTCCTAAAGACCTTGCTTCTCAAGTTAAAAGCAGAGCGCGACAGTTTTATCTATTAACTAAAGCATAAATTTTCTGAGAAGCGACAGGTGCCCATATGTCACATGAAATTGGTAGTAAATCTTTTTGTCCTGGCACACTCTGCAAGCTTTGATATGTATAACTTCAGTAGAGCAAGCATAACAGTACAGCAGCGAATGCTTCACCTACACAGTGTAAATTGCTTTTCCCTTCCCCCCCCCCCCCTTATTTTTCTTTTTAACGCACACTCATAAACACTTCCTCCCCTGCGGTGTGAGGTCAGTCCCCGAGAGCTGCCACTTCAAATAGCTCAGTTCAAAGCTGCAGCTAGATTTCACACTCTTCCTTCACATTACTGCCAGTGTAATTGGGACCACCTTTGTTAGCATCTTACTTTCAGCCTTCTACCAATTGCACTAATGTCAAGGACAGCTGCGCCTTTCATGCCATGCAGCACATTCACATGTAGTTTCTTTCTCCTCCTTTTATTTGCATCAGCAAATAAATCACTTTTCATCTGTAAGACCTGTTCAAAAAGAAGTAAATGAAAGTATCCAGATAATTTTAGCACATTATTTGGAGCAAGACTTCACTAATGTTACTCTCATTCTCTTTTCTGTGATCTTAAATGGAGCAACACTGCAAGGAGGCTTCTGCTCCACATCTAACATCAAGCTGAGAGCAAGGAGGCAGGAGCAGGATGTGATCCATCCCTCCGTACTCAGCTCTGGTGAGGCCGCACCTCAAGTGCTGCATTCAGTGTTGGGCCCCTCATAAAAGAAGGACATAGAGGCCCTGGAGCGTTTCCAGAGAAAGGCAGCAAAGCTGTGAGGGGTCTGGAGCACAAGTCTTTGGGGAACGTTTGGAGTCGGAGATTGGAGAAGAGGAGGCTGAGGAGAGACCTCATCACTCTGTACAACCCCTGACAGGAGGTGGTGGTGAGGTGGGGGTTGGCCTCTGCTCCCAGGTGACAGCGATAGGATGAGCAGTGACGGCCTCAAGTTGCACCAGAGGGGGTTCAGGTTCCTTCTCAGAAAGTGTGTTGACATTGGCACAGTTTGCCCAGGGAGATGAGGAAGTCACCCACTGGCCCTGGAAGTGTTCAAGAAAAGGACAGATGTCACACTGAGTGACACGCTTTAGTGGTATGGTGACGACAAGTTGATGGTTGGACTAGATAATCTGAGATGTCTTTTCCAACCTTAATGATCCTATGAACACATCTGTGTCAATCCCTTGAGCTTTCTACCAGTCTGTCTCCACAGGAGCTCTCTCTGCAGGGTCAGCAGCTCTTCCCCTGAACCTTTCCTGCACTGAAAGATACACGAAGGCTCATCTGTCAGCTTCGTCCTGCACCCAACACAGGATCTGCACTGACTTCAAAGAAAAATCCCATTTTCTTCTTGGATGACCAGGAAATAAAGATTTAGAGGAAACTAGTTGGTTTAGAGGAAACTAGCTAATGATAGAAAGAAAGGAGAGATAGTAAGTAGGAAGTATAAGGGAAGCAACTGGACACGTCTGACTACATGCTGGATGTGCTCTGATTTGAAAGGACATTAGTTTGAAGGCACAGAAAAGGTTGGGCACCCAGACACTGTGGAGCCCAGAGGACTTGGCCTTGCTACTTCAGGCACTTATGCATTGCCTCTGGTGAAACATACACAGGAGCAAAAGACGACAGACAGTTGGAAGCCAGTTTGCACACCTGAGCAGTCATCCTCACATGTGCACAGCTTAATAAGGTGTGGAGGAGGAACAG
This sequence comes from Centrocercus urophasianus, assembly GCF_019232065.1. Classification (NCBI taxonomy): domain Eukaryota; kingdom Metazoa; phylum Chordata; class Aves; order Galliformes; family Phasianidae; genus Centrocercus; species Centrocercus urophasianus. Next base: position 33,056,652 of record NW_024884722.1, on the reverse strand, counting down.
CCAGGCTCAGCTGTGACTGCTCACTGTCACCATCACATCTCTGCTGACAACTGTTGTGCAACTGCTTTCACAGTCGCTCCATCCCTCAAACAGCTCTTCTGCTTCTATGAAAATACCTGGACACCCTAATTGCAAATAACTTAGCTGATACAAAAGTAGTGCGGCACTCATCCTCAAAAGCAGCTGCTGAAAACATGGGAAGTGAAATGAAAGAAATATGCAAATGAAGCCTTATCTCTACACCCACATGCCTACAATGCACAAGCTCATTTGCCTTAGTATTATCTACAAATGTCCTCCAGTAAAGCTTTAAGCTGATGCACACAATTAAAATCACATCTGTTAAAATTTTGGTAACACTCTGTCCTTGATAACATCAGTGTGGCAACACTGTGCTTTTGTTGAAGTCCAGGATGTTTAAGCCCACACACAAATTCACTTGCCACTTACCATTCTCAGTCAGGAGAAGACCCATGCTCCCTGAAAGCACAATTTCCATCTTCCACTGAGAATATTTGATAGAGCAGGAAAAGGCAATGGCCTGAATTTAAAAGAACTGCAACATGGGAAAACAACAGAACTGTGTGATAAGCTGAGAATGAGGTGACAACCAGGCTTGCTCACAAGTCTGCCATTCATGACAGTCGATTTGCAGTACTCTCCACAACAAGCAACCACCTCTGAAGATAAGGGTACATTCAACAGATTTCTTCACTGAGCACCTGCTTTCTGAGAAGCATGGTCTTCTGAAACCAAAGATTTGTGTCCTCCATTGTTTATATATCTTTGCAGGAATACTGCCAGCACATGAGATTCCTCCAAATGGATTCAGAAGCTTCCAGCCAACTGCTAGAAGGCACATGCTTCCATGCAGATTAGGCTTGTGCTAATGAGCCAGCTCAAATATCCTTTCCGTAATAAATTTCCCAGCAATTGCATCTCTCTCTCACACTGAATTACGACACTGGAAATTGCCTATTTACTTGCCTTTTCTTGCAAAGTAAAATCTCAAAACACATCACAGCTTCTTTTTATAAGCTGCATGAAAGCATTAGTTACAGAAAAGGAAGAAAATTTTGGACAATTTTGGACTTGCCATTTTTCAGCAGTGTCCTCTGAGGGACCAGTCACAAAGGGCACACAATGCAAGGCTGCAAATTGCAGGCAGGACGTATTTCTCTATTTAACCAGCTCTAAAAAAATGCTGAGCACGTGACTAATAGGGAATTACTGAGCAGAGGCAAAGGCCAAAGAGGAGCTAGGTTTATTTTTCTTTTGTCATTTTCTCAGCATAAATAAATACAATTCATAACCTTTATAATATTGAGACAAGTGAGATTAAGCAACTCAACTCATCACCATGAACTGGAAGTTATAAAAAAAATACCCTTATGTTTAATAACCTTGATGGCAACTACCATCCAGCTGAAAACACAATGAACCCACGGAAGATGCTTCATTCCCTCAGCCTGAAAAAAACAGCTCTTATCATCAGTTTTGGTTTTAAAAGTCAAAAAGAAAAAGACAAGGCAACTCTCAGTCCACTTCTCCCAAAAAAATTGTGATCAATGGAAACCCAATCTGAAGATTAAGAAAGATTTCAGGGAGTTAACTAAACTAATCGTAAATAAAGGGCATACCGCATAATCAGAACTCACAAACTTCATGAAATACTTAGACCAAATACCTTCCTCCTCAAGGCAAAAGCCTGTCATTGCTCATGTAAAAAATGAAGAAATAAAAGACACTGTAACATAGGCTGAATATTTTCCTTTGGAAAAAAAGATCATATTCATTAAAGTGATAACTGCTTGCTTATTAGATGACCTACCCAATGCCCAATGACTCCTTGCAAATGACTTTTTAAGGTATCAAATAAGTGTGAATTAAATAAAGTTTTTATTTTAAGTTACCTAGTGAGAAAATTAGCTAATGACCCAGACAAGGTATTCACTACTATTCTACATATCTGACCTTGCTTGAAGAATTTTACATCTTACAGAATTTGTCATATGTCATACAAAACTCATATTGAAGCCTACTGTCATAAGGAAAGAACAGCAAAAGCTTGAAAGCTTTAAAGCAACAGTAGGTCACACACTTTGCTTGCAGAAATTATTTCTCATAAGAAATCTACCACGAACAAAAGTGCTTGACCCTCAACTCCCAGATGTGAGCAAATGTTAGGATGCTGCACATGCCTATGCCTAGACGAATGACTGCAACAGTAAAAACCAGTGACAGTGACCTTTCCAGGAGCAGAATAAAGGCCATGAGAAAAAAGTAAATATAAGATACAGAATGGAAAACCACAGCAGTAACAACACAGAGGTGTGAATGAGAAAACCTTCCAAGGGAAGGCTTCCTTTTGTTATCTTCTCAAAGCTTTCAAGACATGAAAGATTAAAGAAAATTCTTCCCCCTTTTTTCACTGTGTATCTGTTTAACAGTAGGAGCAGGGAAAATATCACCGTTATAAATGCAGTGTCAAGCAGTAAACACGATGGTACTGTACATACACCTAATTGGATTCACTGCTTTTCCCAAATCACCCGCATACTGAACTTTTCCCACCAGGAGAAAATGTGTTAATGCATAGTATTTTCGTCTTCTCAAAGTCTTTATAACTGCAGCAAAGGATAGGTGAAATTATTCAGAGGTTTGTAGACTGAGTCACCTAACAAAACACTGGGAGCTTGTTCCCAGCAAGGTAAGGAAACGAGATGAAGTGGAAATCTTACTGATAAGGACTAAATCCCAGAGTGGGATCAGATTAATGCCAGTGCGTTTAGAAAAAGCAACTGACTGAACAACAAAAGGTCATGCATTGAGGTTTTGTAATGAACTGACCTGCAAGCAAGCGCCCATTTTTCTCAGAATAGATGGATGGTGGATGGACTCCAGTAGCAGCAGGAAGCCATGCCCAGCGCTTCTGTGACAGGCTGCACACCTCTGCAGAGAGCATCATCAGAGGGGGCAGGCTGGAGATCAAGGCTTCCAGTGTGGACAACAGTAAAAAACAAAGGTGTTCCATCTTGGCTCCATCTCAACCTCTGTACATGACAAATGACCTTCTGTTATAAAAAGGTACCAGCATTTGCTGATACTGAGGGGAAATCAATGTACTGAGGGAAGACGTGCACCCTATTCTATGCATACCAGTTCTTTTATAGTTCTTTTACTGAAGCCCAAAAAAATGCTTCACTGTGCCCAAAATATTTGAACGTGTCACTTTTCTATTCTCTGTATTTGTAGAAAGGGAAAAAATAATCAGATGCACTCTTCTGAAAAAAAAAAAAAAAAGAAAAAAGAAAAAGAAAAAAAAAAACATTCTCATTTTCTGAGCTGTACACACAGCGGCACGAAGCTCGAGCCCTTCCCCAGGAGCTCACTACTTGACTGCTACATGTGATACCAAGTAAGGAGCGCGCTCAGTACATTTCAGAAAACAAACCTAGATTGAAACGAGCTCCTTATTTTTACAGAGATGATGATTTTCCTCCAGTGGGATTACTGAATCGCCCCATTTTATCTTATCATCTTCACTTTTCTAGTACTTGACAAAACGTTCCCAGAATTTTTTCCATTACCTTCCATGGAAAATGAGTTCAAGTCTATTATCTTTACATATTCGGAAGGTAACATGTCTGAATCAAACTGCACCCAAAGTGAATAAAAGCCTATTTGGATACAGGGAGAATGTATTTTAAAGGTACTTTCATGCAAGAGAGTTTCATTTGTTTGTTTTTAAATGAGAAGAATTGACACATTTTAGAAATACATTTACAGTGCAGCATAACAAGATAATGATTTCATAGCAACCTTAGCGAACATCCTGCGTGAAGGGAGAACACTTCTGTTTTTAGGTGAACATAATACAAAGCAAAGGAAGACGAAACTCAAAAATCCAGTAATATTTTCCCCTCTACATTCAATTGTCCCACTTTGCAGCTCATACACCTCTTGCTGTCACTGGCCCATGCCACAAATATTGCTCTCCTCTGCCAGAGCTAACGCAAACCCAAGAAATAACAGACCTTCTGGTCATACTCTTCAAAACATCAAGCGTAGGAGAATATTCCACCACATACTACATGTACAAAAAAATTATTTAGGGATTGGAGAACAGTTTAGGAGAGACGGGTGAGGAGACCTGCAGCAGCAGCAGGAGCTCCCAGCCCAATACAGTGCACTTGGCAGAGTGAAAGATCCAGGTCAGGTTCACAGGAGGCATTCCCTGATATTAAGCATTTTGTTCCCTCTCCTTAGTGTTCCAAAGGTATGAGTGGAGTAGAGTAGAGTATGGAAAGGTATGAAATATTTAAAACTGTACTTGCTGGCTCTGTTTTAATATGTCCTTTCTGTTATTCCATCTTGTTCATCTGTTTTCCTAGTGACAGTATTTCTTCCTCAATCCCAACTTTTCCTGTTTCCCTTAACATGTGTGGTTGGGTGCTCACCCTATTTCAGATAAATGCTTGATCTAAATTCATTTTGCTGCAACAGCTGCTTGATAACACTCATGTCTCTGTGTATTTGAAAGGCAGACCTCGATATCAGGACGGAAACAGTGGAGCAACACAGTATATCAATGCAAGAGCAGAGTGCTATTTTTTTGAAAGACAACAAAAGTTAAAATAAAATGGATAACTTATTTTAATACTGTTAAAAGGATCTCATTATCCATGTTCTGGGCTAAGAGTCTGGGAGCACACGTCCACCTGAGTGAGAATACTTCAGGCAACAGGAATGCAGGATCTCCGGACCTTTGAGTCTGAAAACAACTGTTTCTTCCACTTGTGGCAACTTCCCTCACAGAGATGCTTTTACAGAACTGCAATATGTAGGAGATCAAAGGTAAGGTCTCCAGTACTGTTCATCTGTATTTAGCATTGTATCATGTGGGCCGTGTGTAGTCTTACCCTCCCCAGTTGAGATGAATTCCAGTAGCCAGAGCCCTGTGAGGACATTCAAGCCACTACAAGCCACTATCTTATCTTTAAAAAGGAATACAGATAAAGCAATCTTTTTTTTTTTTTTTTTTTTTTTTTTTTTTTCCTACCATCAGTGCAAATCAGGTGCTTTTTTTCCCTCCTATTCAGACTTTTCCACCTATTAAAATTTTCATGCAGCCTGTGTCAGTGCCACTCTCTGAACACCTGAGCAAATAGAAATGCAAGCTAAATTTGTTACTATTTTCTCCTGACAAGTTTAGGGACATCACAAACCTAACACAGCTACTTGACATTTGCACTTGCCATAGTGGCAGGCTACACAATCAGCAGTCTGCTGGCTGCAAACTACACTTCCTCCCACTGTACAGGCCAACTGTGACCCCACTGAGCTCTCTGGATTTCTGAATCACTACCAGCTTCCCATGTTATCGGGCAGCCAAAGACTCAAACCTATCCATGCTTCATTCTGGTGCATCTCTATCATCAAATTGTTTGTCTCCTTCTGTTCACTGCTAATACCAGCACAGCCACTCGTATCACAGAACGGCAGGTGTGCTCAAAGGTCCCCCGGCGCACCCCACTGCTCCGTGAGGTCCATCTTTATAACCCACGTGTGCTTTCAGCACGGCAGTACAAAAGGCAGCTCAGACATGAGTCATTCTGTCCAAAACAATAACTCATAACAGATTTAATGAATCTCCTCCTAAGTATGTTTGGCATTTCTTCATACTAATGGACATTAAGAATTTCTCACTGCCTCCAATTCTTCCCTTTCCAGATGTTAACCGAAATCCTTTACGTTTCCCCCCCCCTACGTGCACATGTACAAAGGTCTCACTGAAAGGAATGAAAACAAAAAGCAATTGCTGCTTATGTTTCCAAAAGATTGCTCCAATTTTCAGTCTCAAAATCCACAATTACAGCCACGTTTCTCAGAAATCCTTTTACAATGGGACATTTTAAAGCTGTCTGTTTTCTGATGGTTTTCAGAAGCTTAAGCACTCAATTTTCTAATTACTGTACTGCTCCCTGCACCATGCTCATCTGAAAAGCCACTCTCCTCTTTTTAGTGCATGCTGGCTTTTGGTTAGGGCTCTTGAACATAAAATGAGAGCTCTGCAAACAGCAATGGTGAGGTTTTAAGAGGACAATGAATGTATAAGCCATTTGGGGCATCTGGAATCACAGCTGGCTACGTACATTTTCAAAACAGTTTGCATTAAGAGACTGTACTTATCACTTTCTGCACCATGCAAGTTTGCTAATGCAATTCTGATCACTTAATATGACTGGTTTCCTCCCATTGTGATAAAAATTGCTTGATAAGATACACAGAATACACACGTCAGACAGCTTTTCCCTTGCACCAAGTAACAAAGCTTCTGTCTTGTATCATGTACACAAATGCCCACTCCAGGGATTCTCCTTGAGGGAAGCTGTCCATACACCACACTGAATCATGCATTCAAATATGATTCAGTTCTACTGATGCTTCTTTTCATCTCCCTCTTTGTTTCAATGGTCACATACCTCTCTTATTTACAGTGTGACAGTTCCCTCGTCACAGCACGACACAGAGTTTCACAAGCTAAATCTAAGGCTGAATTCCAACTTTGTCACAAAATAAGGCGTCAGTATCACTGCAGGGCTGTTAGCTTTGATTTTTGCTCCTGCTATGATGACCATCTTTCTTTGAAACTGAGCACAAGTGACATCCAACAAGGCTATGGCTGCCAAATTTTATTTCTTTGGAGTCTCTGAGTAACATCAAAATGACCTACTAACTAAAATAAACACTGGGAGACTAGCCTGAAACAAAAGCTGACCACTCAATACACAAAGAAATAGAATTTGTATCAAAGACACCATTAACAGCTTTAGCTGAGCCCTTTCTCACCGTAACCTCAAAGCGAGAAATAAATTAACAGAAGAAAAGATAATGAAAACCTTTGTTTTCCTCCCCTACTTTTCTTTTCTTCTGGAATCCAACATCAATCCAATTTAGGAGTACTATCAGCTTCTTCTGAAAGGATTATAAATTATCAGATGACATAAAATCCCCATGTGCATGTGCACATCCACCCAGCTTGTGGTTTAGACTGTTGCTTAGCTTGGCTATTTCGCATCTGTACTCCAGTCCTCAGTGAAGGCACACCTAAATATTCCAATTATTACAGTCAGTTAAATTTGGACAACTTGTTTAATAACTTAGAGTAGAAAAGTTAAGACCATGAACCCTTGATTTGACATACTTTGGATCAGTGAACCACAGAAATGTATCAAAGTAAAATAATATGATCCCTCATGAATTGGGCATGTATGACTCCACTCTGAGTGCCGATTTCCAGCCTGCAATCCCTTATTCTTCCAAAGAAAGTAACAATGAAATTTAAAAGAATTAAACTTGTTATTAATTTTGAAGCTTGTTGAGGAGCTTTTCTACGTGTTTTTCATTTCCAAGTATATTCACGAAAGTATATTCACCTCAGAGAGGCAGCAAATGGAACCAACTGTATATGAATCACAAACGTTCAGCAAACCTACAAAATCAGGAATCAGCTATATCTAACTCTACAGTCCTACTTCACAGTCATTTGATTTTGCAGCCTGGCTGTAATTACATATACTTTCCCCCCCTATGATCAACAGTGACTGCGGAGCTGTTAAACCCCGAAGCCAGGCAGTGTGCTCTTCATGCCAGCTGCTCGTGAGATCAATGCTGCGATCTAGAACGTCAGCTCTGAAGGGATAATGTTGTGGGAGCTCTTTCAGGCAGCATCAATTTAACACTTGGTTTCAAATCATCAATAAAATTTAAGTGGAAACCTGCCAGTGCAGAAAGCCACACCTGCACAGTCTGGGAAAAGGTTTTGTTTTGTGGCTTGATTGTCCTTACGAAAAATAAACTCATTAAGAATGACTGTCACTGAATGTAGGCAAGGATCTCAACAAGGAAAGCTGATCAGTTAAACCCTGTAAACTGTTCCTCAAGTGCTAAGACCTCACTTGCGAGTTTTTGCCCCTATACTTACAACGCATCCATATTAAAGTTAGCATTGCCTGTTCATTTATGAATAGAAACGGTTTTTCCAGCCATTAAAATTCTCTGCTGAACTTGTGCATTGTTCATTTACTCCCACGTGCGTTATTGTCACAGCTTACCTAAGGTGACACATGTTATCTCTTGTAGTGTGTCTTCCTGGCAAGTCAGAACCACTTGATTTTGCATTTGTGACAGGTCCACAAGAAAATTCCACCCTGGGGACGAGCTGGCAAAAATACCATGTTTGTCAGATCTGGTGTAAAAGTTTGCCTCAAGCAACAGATGAGAAATACACTGAAACTACTACCTGCACTCCAAGTATCAATTATTTACATACAACTTCAGGAGTGGATGCACCCAGCAGAACAAAAACTGCTTGCTACTATCAATTTTAAAGCCTCTCCTCATTTTAAATCAAACTAAATTGAGCCATGGAAATCAAGAGTTACAATAACACAAGGCAAGGGAGCACATGCTAGAGAATATTTTCACAGAGCAGATAACCAATGCACAGCTAACACGACCTAGTTTTTGACAAAGTTGTTTGAAAAAATAGTGTTAATGCCGAACCAATACAAGGTAGCTTGAACTGAGCACACATAACAGCAGTTTTTCTCCTCCTTCACAAGGAAAGGGAAGCCGACTTGGAGAGTGAGGTGGCAGCACCCACCTGTGGTCATTCCTGCATGGAAGTGACCTCTTATAGAATTTCCACAGACTGAAAGTAGTAGCTAGTACTGTTGCTTCAGATTCCCTGCTCTGTGTTTCATTTGAATTTTCACACAGAACCCCAAATTACAGCATTTCTAATTTCAGTGAGATTGGTAAATCCTCACAGGCACCTGTGAATAAATTTAGGAGTAACATAAAATGATTGAAGTGCCCATTCTTACAAATGTTTTCTTCTCTATTAGAAGAAAAAGTTACAGTTCATTGAAGTGAATTTTATTCAGATATACCAAAAGCCACATAGTTTAGAGACGACCTTTGCAATGGATGGAAAAGCAGGATATGTGCATTTTGTTCCTTGCTAGAGATGAGGCTTCAGGCAGCTCTCTTATTTCATCCTTGATTGCCTGAACACTGTAAAAACGAGGAACTTTTATAATACCTTCCAAAGTAATAGTGCTATCTACCCCAGCAAAGTCACCTGAAAGGCCTGCCTGGAAGGTCCTTTGAGGTTCCCAGATCCAAAACGCTGCTACTTGCCAGGAGGGAAGAAGAAAAACGCTACGACAAGTTGGGCACTTGTCATCAATGAGTTGTCAAAACATCTCATTAAAGGTCAGGTTCACATAAGCGTTTTTGGAGGAAGTCAAACACAAACCAGATTTCCTGAAAATTCTTGATGAGCTGGGCAGCAGCTGTGCATGCCTCTATTTCAAAAGCAGATTCTTTATCTCAAAATCCTTGTGTTGCCTACAGCTAAGACACTTCCCATGCCTTGGGATATGCCACTTGTGAGCAAGATGAACTGCTCAGCACTCTTTTTCAAGCCCTGGGAAAGTAAAAATTGAGGTATGTGAGGGTGTGCCTTGGTGAGATGACTGAGATGTGTTTAGAAAGCTTACTGTACAGCAGGACCACGGGGCTCTGCACATCTTGCACTACCTGTTTGATATTTCTAGCAGTTCTACTGGTGGGCCTTGTGTCAGAGTACAAGCTAAAAGGTTCAGAGCTCTCACCCAGAAAGTGGAAGACTTGTGTTCAGTTTCCTGTTTTCTCTGAGAGGATTCAAAGGCACAACTCTCATTCCCTCATCAGTGAAGACACCTTGAGCATTTCCATCTGACAATGTCCTTGCGACTATAAAGTGAAATCATCTGCTCAGGAAAGAAAAAAGGAACAGAAGGAGGAATGCAGGTTTATGTACAAATCCACCTTCTCCTCCACTTTGGCTGTATCCCTTAAAAAATATTTCTCAGAACCATAGTCCATCTCTTAAGAAGCAGCTATACAAATGTACATGTTAAAAACTGCTTCAAGTTCTTTCATGTCACGTCACTGGGTCTCGATGGAAGCCTGCACAGCAGTAGTCTTTCTGAACAAATATTTGTCAGTGTCTCCCAAGAATTCCTTTTCATTTCCTAGACCAGCTTTGAAGAACTATGTTCTCATCTGAACACTGTGGTCCTTTCTGTCTGAAATACTCCGTTAATCTTTCCAACAGCCACATCAGGGATAACAGCTATCACATGTTGTCAGTTCCTATCTGATTCTACTCTGCAAGAATCCAGTTTCTAGTCACCTACTTAGCTTTAAACAACAGGAGTTTTAAAAATGGAATAATCTGCAGATTTGGAATCTGCATTTGATTTTAGATTTTAGCACTGTAAGTGGGTGCTCCTCACTTAATGGATTGCATTGACTGATTTCAAGAATGTGAAGAACCACTAATACTACTTTTATTGAGGAAACTATATTCGGGATCCCTCTCTTCCATCCCCATATATCGAAGAAATACACTTGCAAGGCAAATCTTTAGTTCCCTCTTTTATCTACAGCATAATAGACACAAGATTCCCGCAGGGAAATACTGCAAAGGAAAGGTGCACTTCTATGCAGCCTCGCTGCAGCTGGATGTGTTTCTATAGGAGGTTTCTTACAAAGGAAAGAGAATGAATTATTTTTTCTCCCTCAACAAAGGAGGGAGAAAACCTTCAGAGGGTATATAATACAAGGAATGATGCGGACACTTGGAGTTTGACCTGTTAATAGCAGCATTTCAACACACTTTACACGTAATTAGTCTCACTTCGTTCTAGTGCAGAAGTACTCTCTGAAATTCACATACTTTCAACACAATACTTAAGTTCAATGCATTCATGTCTGTTTCACTTACACCCCAGCATCATGTGAACAAACACAACATCTTGCCCCTCTGTGCCAAATCAGTGCCAGCACACATCCTGATACAGGTCCCACTGAGCCATCATTAGTTTCTTTCCTGGGCCCACACCGTAACCAAAACCAACTTAAAAAGAAGGACAGCATGGCGCAGAAAGCTCCACCAGCAAGCATTGTGGCCTTAGCACATCTGTCCCCATAGGCAGGCACAGCCCTGTGCTTGCTAGGAGAGTCAGCCCTGGTAAGAAGCACAACTTTTAGAGCCTGCAGGCAGCGCTTACAGCCTGCCACAGTGTTCTTTAGCACAAGTACTAGTACATTTTTCTTCATTTTCCTCTTCACTTACCATGTCCCTCTTCTGATCCTTTGGGGATACAGCTCTGCTCTACATTTTCATTTACTGAATGGAGGTCAAGGACTGCTGAGACAAATGAATTTTACGAGAAAGCATTACACTGTTGCCACTGCCAAAGGGTCAAGCACACAAGATGCACGCACATTTAGCTTTCAAAGGTACCCCAGCTTTTTCATTGTCAGTCTCACTGCCTGACAGTGCTGTGCCTCCTACAAACCCCCTCCTACAAACCCAGGACTGAAAGAAATTAGCAGGGATTATATCTATCCTTCCCTAATACAAACTGCAGCTCCAACCCAGCATTGTGGGGTCGCTCTGGGACCAGCACAGAGCCAGTCATGGATTAAAGAGTCTCCTACAGAGACCAGGCCACGGCATCATCACCACCAGGCAGCAGCTGCCTACAAAGTGCAGCCATTGCCCTGTCTGTGCAATCAGACTGTATGTACATGAAGAAACAAAAATGTTGCAGGCTCATCTTCAACTTCAGATACAGCATGCAGGGAACAGGAGGAAGGATGGGAGATGGTAAGTAGTAGTGCAGGCAACATGGAAAAGAAAAACAAGTTTTTTTCTAGTTGTTCTCTCATTCCTCTTCATATAAATGCTCACCTACTGGGAAAAAAGTCCCATGATGGGACAGGCATTAGTTATGCAAGCTGAGGCATCAGGCTATGTTTCTTCCCAGCCAGCCCTAATTAACAAGATTAGGCTGTCCTCATATGTGTGTGCTGTTCCTGTCCCTTAGGAGTGTGTGACCATAAACTTTACATTTGTACTGCCATCACTTCTGCTCGCCACGGATTCAGAAAACAGAACTCTGCCAAATTAATTGTACAACACTGAGGCAGCGTGTCAAAACAAACAGAGAAGCAAACAAAAACATAGAGCCAATTAAAAACAAAGCCGAATATTTCAACATCACATGGACCATATCCAAATGGTGAGAAGAAACTAGCTGTTAGATATATGAAGTATAAAACGAAGCTAATTTTACCTAAGCACTACTAAAGACACTTGAGTTCAACTTTTTTTTACAGTATCTTAATGAACATACAGTAATTTAGTTGCAATCTACATTACTGTCAAAACTCCTACTTATAGAATAAACCTCTTTAAAATAAACCTCACGTAAGCTATGCTTCCCTTATAAATTATAAGTAAGCTTGTAACTGATGAGCAGGAAAAAAAGTACTGCAAGGTACGATTTTTATCATAATTTGTATTTTATAACAACAGTGCATAAAGAAAGACAGGACAGGAAGATATGAAATCCTCCCAGATAGTCAGCAAGGCTAGAGTAAGGAACGACAACGTCATGGGTCACAGTGCTGCCATTACTTACAAGGGTCAGTGCTGAATGAAGACCAGCCCTCACCCTTCAGAGCACTGTTCCTTCCTGAAGCTGACTGCACTGCTCCACAGTCACTGGGGCAGAGCCCAGCAGTACATCAGATCCTTTACATTCATTACACCACAAGTGACAATGCACCAATTGAGACTGGTGAAAAATTAGTATTAAAAATGATATATGCATTGTTTCTTGATGATATCTGCAACTCTGTCTTTCAAAACTCGGAGACATCAAAGCTGAAGATGCTTCAAACACCCTTGACTGCCTTTTGCAAACTAATTAGGCTGCTGTCTTATGAGAACAGCATGTTGTGATGTGATGCTAAATGTAGAGCTGCATAATGGTGAACAGTCTACAACAGTCATTCAGAGCTGTCCTGTTTAGTATGAGTTATTTTCTATGGCTTAAATAAAGAAAAGGTGCAGGCTTTCCAGCTCATTTGCAAATTGGATTTCTGTAAATGTTCTTAACTCTAAGCATTTGTGTATTCCAGTACTCAGGTTCATTGGTCAAACCTGCACACACAATAACTGTAATGTGTATGCTGAAGCTGTCTGTGATGTCCGTTACAGGCAGTGTTGCAGCTATGATGAAGCAGCCACGTTTGCTAAAAGTTTCTGCTAAGGACAAAAAATCCATGAGCAAAAAATCCCCAAAGCAATAAAAAAGGAAAGCTAACCTGAGAATACCATGTCCTTATCAGAGTTTAAGAACAAAGAAAAAAATCAATATTCCCAGTTATTCCTTTTGACTACAGGAAAAGGAGAGAGCGCACATGAAATCTTGGAGCTGCATGAAGCATTCTACGTATCAAGGTGATCAAAACAACACTGGTGCCAGGTGTTTTGCCACAGCTCATCTTAGCCAGCATGGACCACGACAAGGTGATGACCCCAACGGTGATATACCCAGGGGCTACTATGGAAGCAGAGACTACTCGTCTAATAAGGAAGATTGGTAAAAACAGTGGATTGTGGAGGATTCTGCACAGGCACAAGCAGAATGTGGGAATTCCAGCCATGCAACGGTACTTCTCCCTGCTTCTGACAAGGACAGAAACCACTAACCTCAAGCACTGCACCGTATTACCCAAAAGCAGTCTGCTGTAAATCAGTGTTTTTTCCCTCATTTTCATAGAAAACACTCAATTTTGGCTGTAACAAAAAAAGCTGGAAGACAAGAATTAGTTTTTAGGCCTGTCTGTTGCTGCAAATAATTAAATTCTTTCACAGTGATTCACTTAAGTGCAGCCAAAGAGCCACCTTCAAAGCACAGAAACTTCATGGGGCCAGAGCAAGCAAATGCAGGTTGTTCCACTGGCAGCAGTGAAAGCCTGTTGCAAATCTGCATCCCTTTTTCATTGAAAGAACAAAGGTGGGAAGGAATTTAAAGAGACAAGTATAAAAACATTCCTGAATTGTATGTGACATACTTCAAGGCTCAGTCAAATCTCTTTTCAATTAAATGTAAGAAACCATGGTGAAATTCTCATACTCTCAAAATGAAAAATTCACTGTTATCATGTTCTTGATCATCTGTGACATTCAAAAACACTGCCTAAGATGCCACCAGAAGTTCCTTTTGCCTATATTCTTTCAAAAGTGCATTTTAGCATTCAGTGGTGGATTTATTTATCTGAAAACTGGACCTGTTCTACCAAGCCAGCAACTTCCACAGTTCAGAATGGATGTGCTGCTCGGAGATTCAGGAGGAAGCAACACTGCTCAGCACTTCCTCCATGGGTGGGCTCTGCTGTGACACCCACAGATGTGGGTGCCATAAATCACAGGTCTTCAGCAGGGCCCTCACTACTTGGCCATGACTCACCTCTGAGAGAGATTGAACAGGGTCACATCTTCATGGAAACGGAGATGCAACTGTATGCCGAGGCAAACTGAAACGTTTCACAGTCATGCCCGAATGTGAAATGCTAACATTTACACCACCTACTCACTTGACAGCATTTGGATCATCCCTCCACAAAGGCCAACTCCAAATAAACCAATCTGGTTATGTTGGCTCAAAATGTTTGTTTGCAATTCAACAAAACTCAATTCCTACTTGCAACGGAACTCTTATCATTTTGGAAATTTTTTTTCTTCCCAAAATAGTCACTTTTGAGGGGGAGAAAGGAAAATCTACCCATAAAGATCAACTTCCTCTACTAAGAACAAAACACCAAGTTCTCTTAACAGAAAAGTTATAAGAGAATTTACAGAATCTTAGAAACGCTCCACTAGAAGTAAGGTATTATTGTGTGGTATTTACTGAAGCAAAGCTTTTTGCCCAGAGACGTGGTGAATGCCCCATCCCTGAAGACATTCAAGGTCAGGTTGGATGGGGCTCTGAGCTCCTAATGGAGCTGTAGATGTCCTGCTCACTGCAGGGAGTTGGACCAGATGGCCTTTAAAGGTTCCTTCTAACACGAACGATTCTATGAATCTCGTAGGTACACTTATAAAATGATATATTTTACCCATCAGTGGCAGACATCCATAGAGGCATTGTTTATCCAAATGAATAAACAAAAAAATGCCCAGCATGTAAAAGCTCCAGCATGTAAAAGCTCCAGCCAGAATGCAGTTTACACGATTCTATCTCTTTTCTAAGACCACTGCATCTCACCGTGGATGCAAAGGATGTATCAGGCTGTTGAGGAATGTAACAAGAAGACCATTCAGCAGAAAAGGAATGTGAAAGCAGGAAAGGAATATGCATCTTCGGTTTCAGAGTGTATTCCTCAGCTCTTTCAAAGGAGGTCTCTACGTTTTATCAGTGCTTTATAAGCACAGCTTACCTTTCTTGGCAAAGCAAACCCTATCAACCTTTGGTAGCTAATGCTGTGCAGGCTTTGAAGTCTTTTTGGAAGTTTGTCCAAGTGGCTTCTTTAGGAATGAATGGCTTCAGTAAAAGCTCAGCAGCTTTAGATGAGCAATGTCATTGCTTTGCATGTGCCAGGCCTGATGTGCAAGGATTTACTCCCAAATCCGACTGAATTCATGTGGCTTCAATGCTCTGCATGAAGAAGTATTTGGTTCCCTCACAAAGTAGAGTATGATAGAAATGCTGTGCTCATCTTGCACAGAAATTTGTCAAAAAATGACTCCTTTCAGTGAAAAGCTCAGTTACTGCTGTTGCTTCTTAATGCTTTGCTGAGATCCCTTTCCAAAACAACAGCCGCCCTCTGACATGCACCGGAGTGCAACTGCATGGCTTCACACTTCCACACGCATGAATTACACACTGCAAATTCAAGCACCAACAAGCTGCTATGCACAGAGGAAGTCATGTGTTCACATATAAGGAAGACTTATGTACATCTGCATAAAGAACACTGAAAATGCTTCACTGCTAAAAGAGATAACTTTGAAAAAGACACTACTGCTATTCTTCAAACAGTGGTAAAATGAAAGCGTCTTCATCAGGCAGCTGTGACACAACTACTTCCCCATCTTTCTGAAGATAACTGTGTAAACCTATGAAGCACCTTTACATTTTGCTCCGCTAGGCAATGACTGAAGGCCCCAAGTGGCCAAACTTAGGGCAGGAGCAGAAGCCCTGCTGCTGCCCTAGTGGAGGAGCAAAGCCATTTTTAACTTGGGCATTGGGAATTTGCTCCAGATGCCATCTGAAGCCAGTTGTTCAATCCCCCTAGACTTCAGCAAGAATGGAATTAGATCTCAACGTGTTTGAGTGTCAAAACCACTTTCTTGCAGTTACAGTGCTCTCACCCATGATGTCTGCAATTTAAT
Source organism: Centrocercus urophasianus (assembly GCF_019232065.1). NCBI lineage: Eukaryota > Metazoa > Chordata > Aves > Galliformes > Phasianidae > Centrocercus > Centrocercus urophasianus. The sequence continues at coordinate 33,040,346 of NW_024884722.1, read as the reverse complement.
GGTACATTTTCTATGAAAAAGAGAAGCTGCATTTCTTTGAAAGGCAGCAGCAGTGAAGTAACGTTGACCAAAACAGATTAACAGTAAAACATTTACATAATTTCAAGTAGAGGAACCCTACAAAGCTTTAACTCATTGGCACACACACGTTTCTTTCCCAGATTTCAAACAAACAGATTCCAAAGCTGACTGGAAGAATACTGGGAGAGGCCACCTTGATGGTGCTGCGCATCACAGTGAGGCACATAATGAACTTCATCTCATCATGGCTGCACCAAGGGCTGTGCTGTCAGAAGTGGCTTTTCCTGCTCACGCTGAGGTACCAGACAGCACCTCACTGTATCTTCACAGCACCGTTTCCGTTGTCAAAAACTTGTTCTGATCATTTTAAGTCACACACACTGTACGGGCAGCCCTCGAGGCATGTCCAAAGGCGAATAACAACAGATCAAATGAGAGCAAAGGGCCACCACCACCACTGATAATGCATACAACCCTTCGTGCAACCCACTCATTCGGAGATGTCCAAATGAGTAAGAAAAGACATATATGTTTCTTCACCATTATGTCACCGAGGAAAAAAAGATGCTTAAGAAGTTGTGCTCACTTATTACCTACCTGCATGCCCTTTATTTCACAAACCTTCAGATGAGCTGTGCTGTTTGAACCTACCTCTCTGAGCTCCAGCATTTAGCCCTACAGAAAAATGATCTAAACTTATTTCTGTCTCAAAAACTATTGTCTTATCTCCTCTAGTACATTTCTTACATTTCTAGTACAATCTCCTCAAGTTTCTTCATTTGATGAACAAGTGCAGCCTATTTGACAACATTCTTTTTCCAGCTTCCTTGCCACTAAGACAGAGGCACACCACAGAATGCCTCCTGAAGCAATCCCACTGTTCAGCTCACCCCATACAAACCCTTTTCAAGACTAAAAATAGAACATAAGGCATTTCTGGATCGGATATTGATTGTTTTATTATTTTCCATTTTAACTGCATGCTATTTTTGGCAGAGAATACTTATGCTGGCCGAACACCAAAATTCATCTTCCCAAATATCTATATGTCAAAAGTCAATAATTCAAGTGACAGCATTTATGTTTAGATTCTCTGTTAACTATGATTAACTTTTGGGGTTCTGATTTTAAGAGACATTTGAAAGCAATATAGGCTTATTCATGGAAGTAATTTTCATCTTAATGTCTTAAGGTTGTGTTTTTGGACCACTTCACAGTAATAAATGAACATTACTATGCTGTTTATGAAGTTATATATAAAATGAGCAATTTTCCACATTATTAGTGCTGACACTCAGTGTACTTTAAAAGCTTTTTCCCCTTCTGTTATTTATATTACTCTTCTGTTTCTCTCACATAACCTTGCGGTATGGGTGATAGAGTCACACGAGCGTTTAAGATATCACTCTGGGTTATTCCGATCATTTCTCCAGGACTTCTTCCACCTTTGCGATTAAACCTGAGACAAATCATCTACTTAAAGCTTATTCTATTTGACAAATTTCTTTTAAATTAAGCAATACACTATGGGGAGGCAATTACCTGATTTTTATGTGCCCATTTTCTGTTATTTAAGCCATGCTACCACTCTTCTACAACTTCAGAACCTCATAACACTATTTAATAATTCCTTCCATTTCAGTAAATCCATACTGCTTTGTTTTCTCCACATTTCTGATATTAAAATGTCTCCGTGGATTGTGAGATCAAGCTGAAATGAATTATAATTATCATCACAGACAGAGCAAGCTTCCATATCCCATCCGCTTATTTTGCATGACTCTGATAGTATGAAGCAGGTGGAAAGTGAGTTTATTCAGCTAGCAGGGGTACGAGCAGATGGCATGCGAGGCACGGCAGGAGAAAAGGATCCTGCTCCTGCGGTACCCACCTCAGCAGCTGCCAGGTCTCTGACAGCTGGCAGGTGATGCTGCAAGTGAGGTAGAGCTTACAGGGCACTTCCAAGCCACTGACTCCTGACCAGTCGCAGGTAAAGCAAGCCACTCATGTTTCATAGCAGCAGCTCTGCTGAATGCCTCCTCAAATTCTCCTGATCTGGTGGAGACTGTGCGGCTTTTTGTATTCAGGCTGGAACACCCACACATATGCAAAACCAATGCCTTATTCAATGCAAATGACAACCTGCTATCATTTGTCCCAATTGTCTTTCTTGCACAGAGAAACATTTAGAAGTCAAGTATATATTACATAAGATCATGGCAGTCTTGAGAAGCAAAAGACATCACGTCTTTTTCAGGAGGAGGAAAGTGGTGAATTAGTTTAGAGAAATAAAGTGTTTTTATTAAAACACTATTTTCTTCAGAAAATAAAAACAAATGAGGGGGGAATCACAGAATCACAGAATTGCAGAGGGTGGAAGGCACCTCAGTGGACCACCGAGTCCAACTTCCTGCTAAAGCAAGTACCCTACAATAGGTTGCACAGGTAGGTATCCAGACGGGTCCTGAATATCTCCATAGGAGCAGACTTCACCATCTCTTAGGGCAGCCTGTTTCAGTGCTCCGTCACCCTTAGTAAAGAAGTTCTTCTGCGTGTTAGTACAGAACTTCCTATGTTCAAGTTTTAGGCCATTACTCCATTACTAGCACCGAGAAGAGCCTGGCCCTCACCCATTTGCCTACCACCTCCCTTTACATATTTATAAACATTAATCAAATATCTTCCCCCAGTCTTCTTTCCCTCAGGCTGAACAGACCCAAGTTACTCAGCCTTTCCTCACACAGAAGATGCTCCAGGTCCTGCTTCAATTTTGCGGCCCTCTGCTGGACTCCTTCCAGGTGATCCGTGTCTTTTTTGAACTGGGATGCCCAGAATTGGACACAGTATTCTAAATGTGGCCTTACCAGGACACTGTAGATGGACAGGATCATCTCCCCCGACCTTCTAACCACATTCTTTTTAAGACACTCCAGGACCCCATTGGTCTTCCTGCTACAAGGGCACATTGCTGGCTTATGGCCAACCAGCTGTCCACCAGGATTCCCAGCTCCTTCCCTCCAGAGCTCCTCTCCAGCAGAATATGCACTGCCTGAACATGAAACCTTAAGAAATGATTCTGAGAAGGAAAAAAAATTCCATATAGATTCTCAGTTCCTTGGTATGTGTGTTCCTGTCCCATCATTTTCAATTGCATCACTACAATCCACATGGGCAAATTTGGAACGTGGATCCAGGCCGTAACCTCTGCTTGCAATCTAACCAGGGGGAAAATGTGTTCATTATTTAAAAGAAATTAGAAAACATATACATTAAACAACAGCACGCATGGTTTGCTATGTTTATTTCATTATGCTTTAAAATATTTTATGCCTCCACAGCTAATTGGCATGTTTTCTTAGCAGAGCAAATAGATGTTCAGAAAACTCATAAATCAGACTAGCTGTGTTTACAAGCTGTGTTTCTGTATCAGATGCTTTCTATTTTTGCCCAGAGAACCAAGCTGTTGAAATATCCAAACTACAATGGCACTCAGCCTTACTTGTGTGAGACTCCTCATACAAAAAAAATGTGTTTTCCTATTTCAAGGCTGCAGCAGAGCAACACCTGAACACAACACTCAGTGAATTGTTAGCTGTGCAGTTAAAAAAACAAGGGGAACTTTTTCTGTGGTAGAAGGAGCACTTTCTTGACCCCTTTTGTTCTCCAATGTTCTTACAGGATTTCTGCAGTCACTGTGCTGTGACTTAATGGGGAAGAACGGCTCACCACCAGAAAAGGGAAGCTCCCATAACAGCCTGTAGAACAGCAGAAGAAAAATGGGGAATTTTCTGTAGGATAGGCCCGCAGGTTGATGGGGAAAAAAGAAAAGAGATGAAAGCAGAGATGGACATCTTTGAATTCCTCAGCAGGCACCCGTGGTGGAGATAGGTAGAGGAAGTGCACATGAGGCTGAATGTGCCTCAGTCCCCAACCAGCGCACAAGACATCGCCAGTTGTTGCCTCCAAGGAGCCCACGTCAGAGGAACAGGCTCCTCCATCATGTTAGAACTCTCAGAAATTTAATTCCCACCATGAAACGTCTCAATTTCCCGAAGAAATCTTGTGAATCTTGACTCAAACTATTTTCAGCCCTCAACAGTCGTCCTCACCTCCTGCAAATTCTCAAATGCCAAATCACCCTCCAGGGAAAGCATTCCAAACGGAGCATCCAAAGGTCACATCTGGAAGTGTCAGGCTATACTTCAGCTGATCAAGAGTATCCCTACATGCACATGCAATTGCAGCGGACTTCTGCATTGGCAAGAGTCTGCACACACAGAGCTAGCCAAGGCTGAAAATCTGGCCTTGACAGTCAGCTCCCTATCTACTGCAGCCCAAAGCACTGCATTTATCGCCTACTTTCTGTATATCATCCAGTAATATCATATCTGTATATCATCCAGTAGCACTGAAGCCCTGTGCTGCAGTGAACAAAGAAACAGAGATAGACACAATAGCAAAACTTAACTACAAATAAAGTCATTTCTGATTTATCAGTTTCACAGGAATCTATGTGGGGACAGAGCTCAATATCAGCTGCACTTGTGATCAAGAGCTATTAGCATTTGAATTAAACTCACATCTGGAGTGCTTGTTGAACCCTTTCTTCATAATACTAGCTTAGAAAAATACTAGACCACTGAAAACATTTCAGAAAGAAAACAACTTGTCTCTAAAAATTTTAATGAAATTCTTTTACTTCAGTCTCCTAAGTAAAAAAAGATCATTGTTTCATTGAGAAATCTGCATTTCCTTTTCTTAATGATTTTTAAAAAGCTCCATGTTGCTATTACCTGAACTGTGCTGTTAATATTCCAAACAGCACTCTCCAAAAAGCTATTGATATACCAATGCTGCAAAATAGCTTATATTCCCCAATCTTAAAGATGAAGCAGTGCTAGTATTAAAATGGAGAGTGCATCAGAAGTTGAGATCAAATGCTGAGCCATACAGTTAGAGCACCTGGAGGTAAGGCTCTGGCTTGCAGCTATCTCCAGTATACGCTTGGGAAAAAAGACAGTAACGACTCTTGATTCCCATCTAAAAGATTAATAGCTACTTTGATTATTTAATGCTTTACTATGCAATAATTATGCCAATATTTCCTGGCTTCCACCTCAAAGGTTATAATCAAATTTAAAACTAAATATAGTTGCTTGCTTAAGACAGAGATAGCGTGTTTAGCGGGAATCGTGCAATTAATGAAAAAAAAAATAATGAAAAAATGGAAGTTTTCAACTTCCATTGCACTGGCACTGCTGTGTAGAGCTGTTGGTATCCCATCCTTGGAGGTGCTCAGTGCCACGGATGGGGCACTGAGCAGCCTGGTGTTGTTTGGAGCAACCAGCCCACAGCGGGAGTTGGGACTGGATGGCTTCGCCCAAGTCACTCTGTGATTCATATTCACATCTGATGTAGAGACCAGCTGCAACAGCTGTCAAATGCCGTTTCACGGAATCTAGCTCTTAGTTTTTCAACCCAATCCAGTTTAAAGATGTGGGTTGTTTTTTGTTGTTGCTCCTTGTGTTTTTTTAGGTACAGTGAAAACTAAGTTATAGTGCAGCCTATCAGCTGGGTCATGTGTGCACAATACATACAAAGAACAGATAATGTTACTTGAAATTTCTTTGAGAAACTTGTTCCTGCCTTGCATGTCAGTCCCTAGGCTACTTAATGCTAATTACATTGAAGGTGTATAATGATGTATATTCAAATACATAACAAAGAAATTTCTGACTTAAGACCATTGAGAGCAACAAAACAAGGGTGAGAAATTACACAGCCCCAGTGCCTGCAGTGTATGTTAGGAAAGGCAAGATGCTAGGAGCTGGAAGACCTACTGCCAGGTCTGACTTAGTTTTTCCTAATTACTGTGTGACTCTGAATTTCCATGCCATAATGTCACTGCAAGCTAATTAAAATGTGCTGTGAAATTATTTATTATCCTCCACCTCCTGTAGAGTACAAGAACACAGTGTTTATTTAGGAAGGGAAACATCCTTCTATCCATCTCTGCATGTGAAATGTTACGTGGTTTTAGGTAGAATATCTGTGCTTCAGTAATTACAGTATTCCTGGATACATACCATCTGTGCTAATCTAGAAGGTATCTGCACGAGAACATCCTATAAATAATTATCAGTGATCAGACGACAGCCCTTTTCTTTGCAGGTATGCCAGAATACTTTGAAATGGGATGAAAAAACACACACACACAGCAAAAAGAACAGAGAAGCTGTAAACGATACCGTGAGAAGAGTCTGGCCACTAGGGGACACTGTCACGTCATTTCAAGAGTACGAAGAGAGAAATCTTTCCTTCAACGCCATTAAGTCAGATTTAGGTACAAAAATGAACTCCCAATGCATTAGCTGCATGCTTCCTTACAGTAGAACCAGAAGGAATGAGAGAGACATGCCCAAAGTAACACAGTATCTCATAACCATCTTTGAGTCTATACATCGTAGGCATAATATCTAACAACTTAAGTAACAATATAAATTCTGGTGCCTGCCTTTCTCAGTAAAATATTGCCCTGGTATCATTGTTGCAGCTTAGATAAGCCATTACTGCTCCACTGCTGTTGCTGACAAAACACTGGAATGCCTGCAACCTCAACCATAGCATTCACAGAAGAACACATTCTGCCCCAGCTCTTCTCACACTAGGCAGCACCTCCCAGGTCTTCTCTGAACATATTGGAGCCCATTGAGAAGACAACAGCACTGAACTCAAGCACAGATAGCAAAATCTAATTAATTCTATATGCTGTGTGCTTTCCAGAGCCTGCCCACATCTATCCACTACCAAACATGTCAAGACAATGAGCAAGAGTTGAGCAGACAACTAGAAAATCAACGCAAAACCAGATTTAACAGTCACAGAGAGCTTCTACCTGCCTCGAGATTAAGGTGCAGTTAAACCTCTTAAAGACAGTCAAAGAAAAATCCACTTATGTTGTTTCTATCCATCGTCAACAGTAGTTCTTAAAAAAGTGTATGCACATCCAGAGTGACTTTTACTAATTTCTACTATTGGGATTCATTTATGCATGATCTGCAACTGCCAAGAACAAGCAAAGCAATGACAGACGAGAACTGCATATTTACAGCACCTTGTGTAAAGCAGGAAGCAGGGCTTCCAACATTAACGACAAACAGGAAAGCAGGAGATAAAAGGATGAAAAGATAATAGTGGAAAACAAAGAGATGGATATGTGTTTTTCTGTTTCAGCTGAATAGTTTGGCTTCATAAATGAACACTTCGGGCTGTTTCTGTATGTGCTGAAAGCTGCAAACTGATGTCCCTAAACACCTGAAATCTTTAATGCTATCTACCAAAGCACCATGACTAAAATGTTAACGTCTATGTTTACAACGAGATGAAAGTATCTCCAACAGGTACAGAGTTATATTTTAAACCAATGATTCCATTTAATGCAACCTTCTGTTATTATTATTATTATTACTAGAAGGTGCAGGCTTCCTCCTTCTTTTGCAGTACCTGTCTGGATAGACTGAGTACATACATTATATGATGAAGAGAATATGCAATTGCTAAATGAACACACTAAGCAGCAATCTACTTGAACTGGGTGGCCCAGACATCGAATTTCACTTCTGTTAAATGACTTCATGTGCTTGAATTCTCATACGCATAGGAAATAGGATTTATACCAACTACAAACCTAAGATATTGCTGTCTAGAATGGAGCATGCTACATTAGAAAAATCTAATTAAAAATAAGCATTAGCTCTGTATATTTTGTCCAACTTCAATATTTGAGCCAGTGATACAGACCTGCTCTCACCAGATGAAACCCCTCTGTGCCCTGGCAGATGACAGGGCCCAACAGTCCCTAAGTGCACAGCAGTAAGGGCCACTGCATTGATTGTGTCAGGAAAAGTGATCAGACATTTTTTCCTCTATTGGAGTTCTTTTACCCAGTTTCTTTCTCATTTCAACCTCACTGGGCATTCTCCTTCCTGAAGCAACGTACAGCACTCATTCTAAAATTCAGATAAAGAGTGAAGGCTTTGGAAGATTGGAGAACAGATTTCTACATCAAACTGTCAAGAGATAATCACAAAGAAAGGTATGGGTCAATAGATGTTATGGGAAAACACAAAGTAACCTAAGAAGCTTCTGACACTCTTCCAGTAAAGCTGAGAAAGGACATTCAATAGTAAGTTAACAGTGCTCACAAAATTTTCTGAGCTTGAGCCGTGGCAACTGCTTGGGTTGAATGGCATTTGCCTGGTCAGAGCTGAAGGAGCAGGTGTGCAGGCCCTGGAGTCTTTCCAAAGGGAACTGAGCACATCCTCTCAGGGTGCAGCTGTGGTCACGCACTGCCGTCCCTTGATGCTTCCCAGCACGAGTCAGCTGTGAGTGAAAACTGCCATTTCTATCAAGCGGAGATCCAGTTTCCAGAACGACCAAGTTAGCTCAAGCTCCTTAGAGATGCTTGAGACATTTTCAGAAAAACCCCTGGAGAGCTGATTGGAGTGGCTTTGGCCAAAGGCATAGATTCGGTCACTGCAGAGGTCTCTTACGAGTCAAGGTATTCTACAGTTCTGTGACCCTTCTCTAATTAGTTAAACTAACCCAAGTGACTAAAAGGAACTGGGGAACCTCCTCTTAAAGCTGGCAACCTCCAAGGAGACACACTTATCGATACTGATAGAAGAGTTAGAAAAGAAACTGTGCACAGTCTTGGCTACTCTTCTCCCATATACTGACAATCCCATCTATAAAACGTTTCTGTGATGTCATCGTACCATTTACTTTCAACTAAAACTCTCCACCTAATCTAAGTGTGAAGAAAAACCACACAAATATATATTGATTTAGGTGTTACCAAACAGAAGGTCCCTTCCAACTCAGGATATTCTATGATTCTACAAACACTGTTGTTATATATCAAAAATTCTGAACACTCAGGCGGATAGTGTTAATGTTTTGAATAATAATCCATACTGTTAATGTGTGGTGGTGTTCACTTCGGTAAGATCCTGGAATTGGAAGATGAGAAAGTCATTTTCGTAAGATCTAACAGAGCAATTTTGCTATATCAGTGTTCAGGTATTAGAGGGCTACTGTCTGCAGAAGAGCAAGCAGACATCAGATGGGGCAGGCCTATGTAATATTTTTAGATTCTTAAAACTAGAGGAAGAAAAAGCTTGGATGGATTTCTGACCCTGGCTGTTTCTTTCTGCAGGCAATAAGTGCTGAAAATTGGATCTCCTGGTGCTCAGCTCTGATGCTAACAAACATTCTCAGTTCTGACATCTCTGTGACCATCAGCGGACCTTATTCAGCACCCCAGACACCCACAAAAGCTTATGTCTCCCAGAGATAACACAGAAGTGTTCCAAACTTCCTTCATATAAATCAGTAAAAGCATCCTTTTTGAGCACCCTTTAACCAGGCATTTTACTGAAAGAGGTTGATTAGGTGTTAAACACTGATTAGCCTGTTTAGCAATTATAAAGAATTGCATTTGACAAGACATGATGACAGTATCTCATGCTAATCTCAGAGTTGCACAGTATTTGTGAAGCTGATTTTTTAAAAATTTTAAATTCATTAAACTAAATAACTTTGTTTAAACAGAAGGAACAGCAGCTGAAATTCAGGCTTGCTAAGACATTGCTTAATGACTTTACACATCTCACCTAGTGGATGAGGGCCCAATACCCTTCAGTGTGCTCAGAGCTCCTCCATGCATGCTCATTCCACGGGTTCATTCAGTCGTATCATCATGGCTCATATTTGTGATACGGACATAGGCCAGGATTATAAAGTCTGATACAGACATGTATGGGAATGCTGGGAATGCCAGCACCTGCAATGAAAGTAGGGGGAGAAAATCCATAACGCATACACGTGAATGACATGCAGAGGGGAAATTAAAGTTCCTTGTTCCTATACCCTGTTATTTCCCTTGTCATTTAAGAAATTAATGTCTTTGTCATGTTCCATATAGCACTGAACATCTTAAATGCATCTTAAATGGAATAGAGAAGACCCCAGAAAGAACTAAAACTTCTCCTAGATCTTGCCAACTGAAGCCAGAAACTCATGGCACTAAACAGGCTAACAGTCTCTCTGTAATAAGCAGCCCAATACTGCACCCAAGTTGTACTCCCTATAATTTAAACAGTTTGACATCGTATTTATTAGACACCAATAAAAACAAATACATAAAACATTCTTTTCTGCATCCTTACTATGAATTAAAAGGTTGAAAGCATTTCAAACTCCTGTACTTCCAGACACACTTCATGTGGGTGTTTTTACATATATCTGTAAAATGTCTGGCATACAAGGACAAGAACAATGGAAATTGAGGGAGTTTCTTTTTAACAGAACTTCAGTGTTTGATGCATTTTGAGTCATTTATCTTATTAAATAAATAATCACCTGCCCTTCTTTCTTTTTGTTTATGGTATGTCTGTGTCTGCTCTACATAGGATCCTTCTAAAGCCTACTTAGACTCTTTTTGGATGCAAAAGATTGAACTCCTTCATAAAGTTGCCTTGCACAATGACCTAAATGCAGGCCAAGATGAAACACCAAAATGTTAGTTTCAGTGGGCAGGCAGTCCTGAGAGGGCCAGTGAAGTCCTTAGAAGTTGAACACATCTAAACATTTTGTTGATTCAGGATTGAAGATGACTTTAGGCAGAGTATCTTCTAGAGGATATCTAATCTTTTTAGGATTTAATATCACATGTAGTGATATCTAAACTACTATTTTTTGATGTAACAGTTTGTAAGTCTGTAGCATGGCACTCAATATTCAGTTTTCCTAGAATGGCTAAAGCTCCACTGACACGCTCCCTTTAAAATCATCGAATACACTAAAACGAAACCAACACATAACCCAAACTGGAATCTCTCTTCTGAAGTCAGAAGCCACGTCTGAGGTGGTCTGGCTCCTAATGCAAATCCATGTAAGACAGAAAAATACAGATACTACCATTTACACAAAATCCTGACTTCTTCCCATATTAAGTCATTAAAAATGAAAACTGACAGAATGTACTTGTCAGCTTCATTTAACCAGATGATAACTGACAATTTCCACACGGAGTTGGAGAACTGTGTCTCAAAGGGGAGGTGCAACTGCAAAAAAATGAAGAAGAACTTGTCAAGTTAGGTGACGTGGATATAGACTTCATAAAGGAAAAAGGGTGAATTTATTAAATCAATTTTAAATTGGATGATAGCTGAGGCAGTCACTCTAGCCACTTTGCTACCATTTTGACAGCAGTGCCATGTCTGCATAGGAACAAATGCTTGAATGCTTTTGAAATATCTAGAAATGCTGGGCACTGTAGTATAAAACATGTGTCTTAAAAACCTTTTCCTTCCACTTAGTTTTAGCATTAAGAAAATAAAATGCCTTTTAAGAGCATGGCAGAATAAATCAATAATTTCAATTGAAGTTATACTCCTTTAATACCCTAGGATGTTGCTAATGCAAACTCGGAGAAGAGTTTGGGACTATTAATAATTTATCAAAAGTCTGACAGAGGCAAAAAAATAAAAAAGGTAGAGCTTCAACAGGAAAAATTTTAATTATTTACGTATGTATTGAGATATATATATATATATATTAGCAGCTGGATATTTTTAGTTCATCTTCAAACACCTGATGAGAAGTGTGCAAGTACCTTTCATTTCATTCTGTCAAACCTGTAAGAATTTTTAGCTTCAGAGATGCAGATATTCCCACAAACATCTCAGTTCCATAAAGATCATGTTCAAACTGCTCAGCTTGTGTGGGACCATAGTTAGCGGTTGCTTTCTTGTTTCTTCTGCCCGCTCCCTTTCTGCTTACTTCCCAAGCCCAAGAAGCTTACTATGGATTTAGTCTGAAACAGATGAGCGCAAGTAATCCAATCCATATTATTAATCCACAGAGAAACACACTGTTGTGGCTGCCTTCTGCTATAGGAATACAACTGTCTAGGATGTTGAGACCCTTCCTATTGGGAAAGGTGGTGGTAAACTTGAAAAGCTCACTGGAAAATCATCTCTCAATCTGAGGAGATGTGAACCTCACTACTTACAATACTACAGGTATCAGGACTTTGTTTAGTGTGACAAGGCTGAAGTAGGTGTTCTCTGACCACCTCTTACATGCTGGTTGCAGAATCAATCAAACCTGGAAAAGGCTCTGACTCATCAACAAGAAAACAAGCATATGGAAGGCAGGAATTCTTTTTTCAAGACAGATAGGGAGGAAGTCCGAGCTATGTAGCAGCTGTTCATGAAAATAGAGAGCCAGAAGGCAAGAACAGAGGACAGGCCCCCTCAGGGCTTCCCATGGCCCTTGGCCTTGCCTTCTCTTACTGTGTCTGATGCCAGGAATTCCAGGGGAGTAGATGCCAGCAGCTGAGGAAACAGGCAGCAAGGAATTCTACTGCAGACCATGCACACAACAAGGCAGGATCCTGGGCAGACCTCCAAAGGAGTTTCTCAGTTTATGACCAGAGTGGAAATTAGGTGAGAAGTAAAGCCAGAACTGGGGAGATAATTTTAGCCAATTTTTTTACTGTGAATGACGACTGCATAATCTCTGATGTACAATGGGATGGGAATTCCCTTGGTAGAACCTAGCAAGTATCTCATTTCTCCAGAGCAACCTTTCCCCTACCCTAAATTCCAGAATTCACTTCTGAAGAGAAATGGAATATATCGGTCTCACTAAAATTCACAAAATCATAGAACCATTTAGGCTGGAGAAGACCGTCAAGATCAAGTCCAACTGTCAACTAATAATTTGCAGTTATTGCAGTTATTACTTGCAGTGCGACAGTGCATGTGAAGTGCATGCCTTTCTCCCTGGCCCCCTCAGACATCTGTTGCTGCTGCCCTATCAACACACAGCTACCAGGTGGCATCTACCAAGCGGAAAACTTCCTTGCAGTTCTTGTCCTCCTTAAGGTCAACAGCAACATACTGTTTGAGCATAGGATATCAGTTCTTATGCCTGCATCTTCTGCATTCATATTCAACATCCTTTTTAAGATCTGAACAGTGTTTTCTCCACTCACAGCATGAAGGGCTATAGAATTTCTCAAGGAAAAATATAAGCCAAGACACTGGGAGATTTCAAAGAAAGAGATACTTCTAAAGATCACAAGCCCTCTCCACTCACTGATGTACTACTCCATTATGAGCTCATCATATGAAGATGAGTAATTGAACGCATTGCAATAGAAGACGACTCCAAAATAACCCATGGAAAGCTACTCCAGTGTCACCCAGTCTTTACTGTTAGAAATTTCTTCACATCATCCAACATAAAATTCTGTTTCAATTCAGTTTCTTGTCCTGTCAACCCAAGATAGTGACCCAGTTTTAGTTGGAACAGAGTTGTTTTTTTTTTTCATAGTGTCTGGAATGAAGCTAAGTTTGGACTTTAGGAGAAAAATAATGTTGATAACACACGGACGTTTTAGTTATTGCTGAACAGTGCTGTATGGAGCAAAGGACATTTCAATTTCTCAGCTTCTCATGCTGTTATGCTAGTGAGGGGGCTCCAGGAACACAAAGAGCTGGGAGGTGACAGAACCAGGACAGCTGGCCTGAACTGGCCAAAGAGATATTCCATACCACATGCATGCAAAAAAAACCTCTAAAACTGAGGCAAGTGGGCTGAGGGATCTGCCACTACCTGGAGTCTGGCTGGGCACTGGTTGGTGGGTAGTGAGCTATTGCTCTGTGCATAACTAGTTTAGCATATGTACATATATCAAATTATCATTGCTGTTACTTTCTTTCTGACTCAGTAAATAGTTTTTATCTCAAACTATAAGTTCTACCCTTGTTTCCAGTTCTTTCCTCCATCTCCTTGGGAGAGGAAGAATGAGTGAAATGTTATGGTGGTGTTCAGCTGCCTTCCAGGTTAAACCACAATAGATTAATGGAAAAAACTCCTACTGGTACCAGTATGTCCTGTATTTGGATAATGCTATGTCCTGTCTCCCCCTTACCCAAAATCCTCTAATTGATCCACACACTTGATGTTCCTAAAGAATACACAGTCAGCACAGTTAACACATCTGAAGCCTGCCCTGAAGAGCCATTAGGCAGTTAGCGCGCTGGATGCAGCAGCACAGAAACCATACCTGTGGTGTCTCACAGCAGGCATCTCTGATTGCCTATGCAGCCCATGAATCAAAAAGACTTTCCTCAGCTCCTCATGACCTTACCTTTCCCTGCTCAGCTTCAACTGGCTCCATGCAGAGGTGGCACATAGAGAACTCAGGGAAAGCTTCCTATTACCACAAATTTTCCGGGCATCTTTGAAGCCTGCTGCAGTGCATACCCAGAAGTGTGTGTCCAGACTGCTATACTGTCCCTCCCTACACGAAGACACACACACTACTTTTGCCTGATCAAGTTAAAAAAAAAAAAATATATATATATATAAAACAATGACTAACAATGAAGTGCTAACAGAGGTATTATAAATGGATGCTACTAATGACCTCTGGCACCCACCAGTTTGCTAATTCATGAAATTAGGCAGCTTTTAAAATTCTCCCAGCCAATCTGGCATTTCTGCACACAGACAACTGCTGTGTTCTAGTGCTCCATAAATTGGTCCTAATGAACTGTCCAAAGCACCTCCTGACAAAGCACTCCTAAAGTGTGAATATGCTCAGGGGAGTTTTTCATATATTTGAAGCGTATGTGTTGAATATTTGATTAAAATCACACACACACACACACACACACACACAAAAAAAAAAAAAAAAAGAGGAAAAGGTATCTTCTATTTCAAATTCACAATGCGCCAAAACTGGACTGAAAGATGAAAAGCAAAAGCCTGTTTTTCCTTTTAGTCCATATGAATATGGCACAAACTGCAAACCCCATGAACGCTTACCCGTGTTGTCTGCTTACCTGATGCCACCTATGTGTAACTTCCTAAAGACAGAGCAATGCAAGAGAAAACATCTAGATTCTAATTACACTCTCCCATATAACACCTATTCATGCGCAGACATGCTCAAGAACAACAGGGTATACCAGTAACAATCTTCTCAAAATTACAAATTTGATCCAATATGAGGAAATTCAGCATAATTCTTTTTATATTTAACTAGAAATGAAGAACCAGTTCTAAGGCAACAGGGAGCATTTTGGTATTCATCTGCTCGTGGAATCCGCTGTTGCAATTCTGTCATAACAGTAATCATTCATCCAGCATCAATCCTGTTAGTTAAGTCAAATATTACTTCAAATGTAGTACTACTCTTTCAAATGTGAATACCTGAAATGAACCTTCTTTTATTAAGATCCCACAATCTTATTTTACCTTGCTGATTGAGAAACAGTGCCCTCAGGTAATTCCGAATACACATATTTATCAAAATGCTAATGTAGCCTGTTTGCTTGTTTAGAAAAGAAAATAAATTCTAGTCTCACTGTTGTTTTACTCAGATACGTGCCAGTCTTCGCTTCTGAAACTGACCTCTTCTCTTCTACAGTTTTTACCAAAATTAAGCATAATGCAAATGCCAACATTTCACTTTTTACTGGGTAACTGCATTAGGTCTGTCATACTAATAGAAACATTTCCTAACCACTTTCACCTCCCCCAAGAATTACTTAACTCAGACTCACACAACTGGAATTCCAATATACTTTTTAAAAAAAAATACGGTTTTCAATATGTCAAATTGAATGTCTCATGATCTTGTTCACACTTGGAAGCTTTTGGGAAAGATCTGATAAAATGAAGTTATCTTAGCCAAGCATCAATTCCAAATTATTAACTTTGCTTTTTATTTTGACACTTGGAAGATTTGTGCACAGACTAAGCAATTAAACTGCCTACAGACATTCAGAGGCTGACGGTGCAGAGGTCTGTAACCATCCCCAGGTATCAAGCCAGAGCAGAATCTGCTCTTTGATTATTTCATAAAAGACCAGAGAATTTCCAGTGATTTCAAGATATCTTTTGAATTAAGTACATCTGGACATTTACCCCACAATCAACATGAAAGAAGAGAGCTGCTGCAAGCTGAAGGGGCTTGTGGTTTGTTATATTGATCCCAATCCCTCCTAATTAAGACTCAGAACGGAGTCAAGGTGTTGATTGAGCAAGAATGTGTCTTTATTACTACAAGGCAGGAAAGTGAGAGAGGGAAAGGGGAAAGTGCAAATAGGGAATGGAGTCACCAATGAGGATGGTCATAGAGGGTCATGGTTGGGGGGCACCAGAGACCTCCTTGAGCAAGACAGCTAAGTCCTGGCTTCTCCATTTTGCATAGGCACATTTGTTTGTTCTGAGGCCTTCACAAGATTGTTACAGTTCTACTTCACTACTCATTAATTAGCTGCAAACCTGTCAATGAAGCAGAAAGAGAATGAGAATTCACCACGTTACAGCTCTCCATGGTGTAGTCACAATCTGAGCCAGAAACACGTCATTTTATTCTCACAACAGTAGACCCTTGTATTATCCCTGCACTGGAATTATGAATATTCCACAGGCTAGAGAATATTTTATATAATCAGAATTATTCAGCAGTGCATAAAACCATGCAAGACAATTCAAAGGCCCAATTGTAATCTGGTACTGAAATTTTCCAAAGGGAGGTCCCTCTTTCAGGCTATATGATTCTCTATTTAGACCAGATCTGTTGAAGGCTGAGTGATCGGCACTAACATACAGTTGCACGTTACAGATGGCAAAATTTTTGCCTTGTGGCTCAAGAAGTTAAGCCAATCCTTTCAGTATATAAATTTGATTTATTTACTGAAACTATCCCAAGTTTATCCTAGATGGGATTACCAAAAATTTAGAGAATAACGTGTGACTGAAAAAGATGCCTTATTCCACTACACCGCATGTAGAGACAAATCACTTCATTTAACATCTCTTCTTATGCTAACCTTTTTTTGGCAAATGGTTTAAGTCCATTATCCAAAGATGTAATAGTCCTGCCTACATAGAGAACATCCACTCAACTGAAGTGAGATGTACACTGTAAGGTTCATAGCTGTAAGGTCTATGCTGGGTCTGGAAAACAGAGCTGAGGACAGAGCAACCATCACTTCGAAATTTCAGTGCCCACATGTCATGTTTCCATGTCATTAAAGGTGATTATTCTGAATGAATTCAACTGAAAATTAAAAATAGATTTTTTTTACTCAGAGTAATGTGCATCTGGAACAGTCTCCCAAAAGCACCAGGTAAATAAAAATATCAACCATTATTCAGATTGAGCTTGATTTGCTGCAAGGAAATGCATCTTCTGATTTCCTATAACCAACGTGGATGGAAATTTGTGATCCTGAGGTTCTCACAGTCTTTTCAAAGAAATAATACACCTTTGGTAATAATGATTCAAGTAACTAGCAGTCAGCATGGGTTCACCAGGGGGAGGTCGTGCTTGACCAACCTGGTAGCCTTCTATGATGCTGTCTCTGGCTGGGTGGATGGGGGGAGAGCAGTGGATGTAGTATACCCTGATTTCAGCAAGGCTTTTGATACTGTCCCCCATGACATCCTTATAACAAAGCTGAGGAAGTGTGGGATAGATGAGTGGACAGTGAGGTCGGTTGAAAACTGTCTGACTGGCAGAGGGCAGAGGGTCGTCGTTGGCGGTGCAGAGTCTGGTTGGAGACCTGTAACCAGTGGTGTTCCTCAGGGGTTGGTGCTGGGTTTGGTCTTGTTCAACATCTTCATCAGTGACCTTGATGAGGGGATAGTGGCCACCCTCAGCAAGTTTGCTGATGATACGAAGTTGGAAGGATTGGCTGACACGCCTGAAGGCTGTGCTGCCATTCAGCAAGACCTGGACAGGCTGGAGAGCTGGGCAGTAAGAAACGGATGAGGTTCAACAAAAGCAAGTGTGGAATCTTGCATCTGGGGATTATAATAATTGCATGCACCGGTACAGGCTGGGGGATGAGCTGCTGGAGAGGAGCTCTGCAGGGAGGGACCTGGGTGTCCTGGTGGATGACAGGTTGGCCATGAGCCAGCAGTGTGCCCTTGTGGCCAAAAAGGCCAATGCCATCCTGGGATGCATTAAAAAGAGAGTGGCCAGCAGGTCAAGGGAGGTGATCCTCCCCCTCTACTCTGCCCTGGTGAGGCCTCATCTGGAGTACTGTGTCCAGTTCTGGGCTTCCCAGTACAAAAAAGACAGGGATCTCTTGGAAAGAGTCCAGTGGAGGGCCACAAAGATGGTGAAGGGCCTGGAGCATCTCTGCTATGAGGAAAGGCTGAGTGAACTGGGTCTGTTTAGCCTTGAGAAAAGAAGACTGAGAGGAGACCTGATCCAGGTCTATAAATATCTAAGGTGTGGGGGGCAGAGTGGCGAGGCCGGACTCTTTTCAGTGGTGAATGGAGACAGGACAAGGGGAAACGGCCGGAAACTGCAGCATAGGAAGTTCTGCACGAATGTGTGCAAGAACTTCTGTACAGTGAGGTGACGGAGCACTGGAACAGGCTGCCCAGGGAGGAGGTGGAGTCTCCTTCTCTGGAGATGTTCAAGACCTGCCTGGATGCCTACCTGTGCGACCTGCTGTAGGGAACCTGCTTTGGCAGGGGGGTTGGACTCGATGATCTCTGGAGGTCCCTTCCAACCCCTACAATTCTGTGATTCTGTGATTCCTGAATGCACTGGCGTTTTCAGAGT
Organism: Centrocercus urophasianus; assembly: GCF_019232065.1. NCBI lineage: Eukaryota > Metazoa > Chordata > Aves > Galliformes > Phasianidae > Centrocercus > Centrocercus urophasianus. The sequence goes on along the minus strand of NW_024884722.1, from coordinate 33,021,658 downwards.
ATCTGAAAAAGTCGGTCATTGACATTGAAAGAAATATTCCACTGAACTAACTCTGAATTATACACCTATTTCAGAACACTGTGATTGCAATGGAGATATCCATAGCATAATGTCAACTTCAGTTCACCAAGAATACAAAAATAGACAGAGTGATAAATTCTGTAGAAGATGAAAAATAGTACAATAGCTGAAATATAAAGATGTTAAGTTTATTAAAAAACAATATACAGGAGTTTTGTATAATCTTGAAAAGTCTTGAGCATTCACAAACAGACAGAGAATACTTACACTTCATATGCAAACTACAGACATTTCTTAGGTGGCACACGTTTATGTTGCTATACTATATTCTAGAGATATTCAGAGCTTGCCTGGATGCTTTCCTGTGCAACCTACTTGAGGGATATTGTTTTAGCAGGGGGCTGGACTAGATGATGTCCAGAGGTCCCTTCTAACCCCTACAGTTCTGTGATTCTATACTGCCCAATCCCTGGTTATCAGACTACCCCTTCAAGTCTTACAAAGCCTTTTCTCATAAACCAGCAATATGACTCCAATATATTATACCCATTACAATCTGATTATAAATTCATGCTGAATATAAATTCTTTTCCCACTAGCTTGCACTGAGAAGACACCAATTTTGCCACAGTATCTTTAACTGTCTCAGCACTGGATTTCAATGAGGACTAGGTACTAATCTAAAAGATAAGATTTTTAATAATAAACTTTTGACTTCAAGGAGATCCTGTTTGATTCATTTAACTCTAAAAGATACATTAATTGCCTTTCCTGTACATGTGATAGTATAACTGCAGAAGCCCACAGACAAAACAGACCTCAGAGAGCACTTGAAATGTCAACTGATTCTGTTACTATAAAAAAGAAAACACTAATTTCTCTCAACAGACTATTTTCTAACTAATGATTCAGTTTTTCTCCAATATAAACACACACATGCAAACATTCTAGGGCAAAGAAATATCTAGCGACATTGCAAAAGATATCAGCAATGGATTTTCCTCTCCTGTTCATCCCTTGATTGTAAGTAAGAAAAATACAACTGTGTTAGTCCCTGCCTCTTGATATTTCATGACTCAGTTGATTGGTTTTGGATCACAAAGTTATGAACTGCCATTCAAAGTAAAAAATATAATGCTAATAATTGAATAATGGAACTGAATAGACAAAAATGATTTCATAAAATTCATATCAAAATTAAGTAATCAAATCTATTTTTTGTATTTGCTTAAGGAAATTTGCTAAAGATAATTTTTAATTAACATTAAATGAAAACTATTGATCCAAACAAATACTGACTTCATTACAAGATTGACTTATGTATTTAAAACAATTTTGATAATTATCTTAAAGAATTTTTGACTGAAGCATAACACATAGGTTGAGTCAAACTGAAACTCAGAATCATGGAATGGGTTAGGTCAAACATGACCTTTAAGAACTAGATGATCCCTTCCAACATCTTACTCTATACTACGTATAGATCTTGTGATCTTGTTGGGTGCAATGGGCATCATACATGTAAACACACCTGCAAGTAGGCACAAACCAACAAATGCCCGGCATGCTAAAGTAAGGCAAGTGGAAGGTCAGCCTTGCTGGATGTTTCATCCAGGCTTTCATTCCTGTGGGAAAAGCTATAGCTAGATAGGCCAGAGATTTGACGTTCTAGGAAAGCGACCAGTGCTCATACACCCCTAATCTGCCTAGAGCAGATTCCCACAGGACATCAGCTAGCTCCCTTGTAAACTTTGTGTCTGCTCTCTTCAACATCCAGGGTGGCATCTTGACTTAAACAAAGACTTTGTGCTCAGTCAACTCATGATCATGGTGGCCAAGACAGACATGAAACAGATAATGGCTGCCTGCCCTGTGATGGCATTCATCTTAAATGTTCTTTAAATAAAAAAGACATAATGGATGGTAGAATAAAACCAAATAACTGAGGAACAATGTTTTCACTTGTTACTCTATTATCAAAAACATAGCCAACTACCTCTATTAACAGGGGAAAAAAAACAACACAAGAAAAAATGGTAATTACAAAAAAATACAGTAGTGTTCAGCACAATCCTTCCACTAACTTTCACACTTCTGTTTCAAATATTTCACTACAGCATTTTCTGTTACAGCACACAATAATAAAATTGATCTGTTGATCTACAGGCTAAGAGCAGCTCGAGGGTGAGAGCCACCAACCTCTGGAGAGCCATTAAATGAGGAATGGAGGCACCAGGAGGGATTCCAGTGACAGAACAATTTCCGCAGTGACTTCACTGAAAATGAAAGCTACATCCAGCAAGCTCAACCCCCTGCAAGGCCCATCAGTATTTAATTAAACACTAACTTAAAAAAAGAAAAAGAAAACTGGGAGCTGTGTCAGGGGAGGAGCAGGTGGGGGTGAGGGAAAGGCTCTGCCCAAGAGGGCTGTGGGCATGCAATGGACTGTGCTGGGCAGTGGGCTCAGGGAGCACTGGGACACTGCTCTCAGATATAAGGTTTGGATTTAGGTGGTGCTGTGTGTGACCAGGGGTTGGATTCTGTGATCGCTGCAGGTCCTGCCAGCTTGGGGTATTTTATGATTCTATACTATTAGAAACACAGTGTTGATTATTGAGATTAAATTTCATTTTCCTCAAAAATCATCGCGTGTTTGAGACTACGTGAAGCTAGAGCATCAAAATTGAATCTGTGTATGTTCACCTAACATTGTAAAAATCAAAATTTATCGCAGATTTCCTGGAGGAGCTTAAGACCTCAAGTTATTGTTTGTTCCTCCAACATTAATAAAAATCAAAGCATTAATCCAAAAGCTGTCATGGAAAAAAAAAAAAAAAGAATCCTCTTCTTCCACACAGGACTATCCACTGCTTTATTTGTTATTTCATTAAGTTTTAATTAGAGAAGACTTAACTTCCACGGGAGTTCCTTCTTCCTCTGACCCTATGGACCTAGTTGCAATTCTGCCAGGGAAATGCCTAGCACTACGACTAATGCCCTGGGTGGGACGGGAGGTCTGCAGGCTCGTTTATTATCTTGAAATATATTTCCCACAATGGCTCCTGTGTGCTTCAGATCAGGAATGCGGAAGAGAGGAATAATGACTTTTTAATGCAACTTAAATTGTTAAGGACTATGAAACCATGCTATGCCAGTGAGCAGAAGGTGTGAAAGAAAGTGAAAAAGATCACAGGGAAGAACTACAGGTTGGAGATGGTAACAGATAGAACAGGCAAGAGGCATCAGCTACAGAAAGAGAAAAGGGCACAAGAAACTGAAAACGCTGAAATCAAGAAAAAAGGAAAAGAACTCAAAAGAGTGGAAAAAAATTATCACAGATGATTAAATTCTGGGGGCAAAGGATAGTGGCTTTGTAAATGCTGTATCTGCCTCTAAAAGTGACCAAGTACATAAGGACTTTTCTTGTTTTCAGGAAAAGAACACAATAACTCCCTGAGACAAGAAAACGACCTCTTCAGTTCACTGAAACACATCACACCGGTTGATTATGTGAAAAACATTGCCATACTATTGTTTTAATGTACCTCATCAAATTGCTCTACTACTACAGTCAACAGCATGCAAATAGCCACAAGGTGAAATCACACACTTGGCAGAAGTGACCACAACATTATCATAGAAAAGCACTTACAAAACAGGCAGACAACTCAGAGATTAAGTTGCCACCCAGAGAAAACATACATACTTGGCCTTGGAATTTCCAAGTTGGGAGCTGGCTGCACCAGAGTACACAAGTGCCCAGCCAGCACATAATGGACTGCTCACAAGTAAGACCTGCTACAATCCCCTCCAGACTCACTTTATACTGAACACATTTGAACTACGAGAAGAATCCTGTTTCCATTGTCTGGCTCTGAACATAGGTGCCACGGTGCCTCCTTCTTCCAAAAACTTATTTACAGACCTATATAGGAGAACAGTGGACATTCCCATGGTGTGCTAATCTCTTCACAGAATCACAGAATGGCCTGGGTTGAAAAGGACCACAATGACCATCTGCTTCCAACCCTCTGCTATGTGCAGGGTCGCCAACCAGCAGACCAGGTTGCCCAGAGCCACATCCAGCCTGGCCTTGGATGCCAGCCATCCACAACCTCCTTGGGCAACCTGTTCCAGTGCCTCACCACCCTCTGAGTAAAAAACTTCCTAAATGCAGATGTTCTCTGTTCTTTCCCAGAATTTTGGCTAAGACCTAATTCCCCTTCAGAACATTTCTTTGGGGAGGAGGAAAACAAGTCATCCGCATCCATTTGTTAACCTGGCTTGAAACTAACTGGCAGGTTTGCTACAAGGGGTCATCTACCACAATCCTGTAGGGATACAGGGCACAGGTGGAGACAGAGGAAGAGCTGCACTGCATTAATTAAACTTTTACAAGGACTGGTAACAAGAAGTCACTCTGAGAAATAAACAGCTATGATACATTGATGAGATAGTTCATATTCCAGAGGTGTGGAGGATACTCAGTGCTAAGGATTTAGAGGTGTTCTGTGCGACAGCTAGACTCTCTGCTGGTTATGAAATAACAAATATTGTGGCAGAAGGAGAGGGCATAGAGCAGAAACACATTCAGTTACCTGAGTTCATTTTACCATGAAGAGATGCAATTTCACATTTATCTTTTATTCATGCTACTTAAGTAGAAGGGAAAATTAATAAACACTGTACAACTTCTAATTTCTTATTCTGGACTGAAAGGATCATCTATTTTTCCTGAGGAAAAAAAAAAAAAAGAGTAAAAAGAGTACTAACTTGTCTTCATACCTGAACACAACTTCGTTGCTATTCCCAAACACTGCACAGGGCATAAGGCAACAGCATTTGAAATCCTGAAGACCATGACACACAATTCATAGCTGAAATCTATTTCCACATCAGTGTGAAATGAGATATGTTGCAAAAACTGTTAAATACTTCAGTATTGGCACTATATGGGTACAGTACTGCCGACGTTCAGAGCTGCTCTTCTTCTCTTGTTTCAAATTAATATTTTTGAAGAAGCAAACAACTTCCTGGCAAGGTGACCACAAACTGAATAGCAGCCTCTTCCTTGAAATAATATTTCAATATTTTATAATAATATTTTATGATATAGGGAGGACTACAACAGAAAACTGAGCTGGTCAGTGTGCCCAGTTGAGCTCTAAATCCAAGCTGAAGATCCCTCCACACCTCTGAGAATCCCGCTTTCACTGTGTCAACGTATGAGATTACAAGCTTGTCGTCCAACATCTTACCAAAATTTCCCTTGATGCAATTTTCTATTTCTACAGGTCCTTAGGACAAAATGAACTATTTAGACTCTTCCTCCCTAATTTCATCCACTAAGAAAAACTAATAGGTTTCCTAGCCATATTCTTGGTTTCTATCAATCTCTAAAACAATTTCATACTCCAGTAACGCTACAGTCATTCCACTTACAAAGAACCTAACTATAGACAAACTGCATACATTATTAGCTAAGACTCAATATGCTCCAAGCTAACATGAGTTCAAGTTGTGTGTCTAGCTAAGCAGTAACATTTGAAGCTTAACAATGATCATCTTGAAGGAAGGCTGCAGTGAGCCAAAGGTGAGCCTCTTCTCTGGTGTAACTAGTGATAGGACTAGGGAGAACTGACCCAATTTGCACCAGGGGAGATTCAGGTTGGATGTTAGGAAATACTTCATCTCTGAAAGGAGTGGTCGGGCACAGGATGGAACCCTGGAGGTGTTCAAGAACTGTTTAGATGTTGTACTGAGGAATGCGTGTTAGCGAGAACTACAAGTGGATGGTTGGACTGGATGATCTTGCAGGTCTTCTCCAACCTTAAAGATTCTGTGATTTTATGATTAGAAATTAGGGGGAAAAAAAGCTGAAACCTGAAAATCAAAAGAAATTCAAGTAAGAAAAAAACAAAGGCTCATGAACTCAGCAGATTAATAATAAATACACAATGAGCAGGTTGACCAAAGGCTACAAAACCGTATTTGCAGAACAGCTTAGACAACCTTTTTCCAAACATGTTCTGCAGATTAGAGGATTACCAAGGAGCTTGTAGAGACTCAAACCATAGAAAATAAATTCACAGAATTGTACTTTTCGATGATTTTGAAAGATTCCTTCTTCATGGGTGACTTCTTAAAGGATCTCTCACAGTTACTAACAGGAGGGGCAGTGGGATAAGCAAAAAGTAGTAGTTGATAACAAATTGAGGACCAAAATTATACAAAAGAAATATGGAATTAGCTACTTACTGGATAATATTTTCCATTCATCAGTCTGCTCTTATAAACAGAACTCCCTCAAAGAAAGTCTGCACTGGTTTTGGGGAAGATTCCTGGCAATCCAGTGCAAGTGACAGCACAATGAGCTGGAAAACAGCGTTCCAGATCTCTGCAAGACTCAGCTATGAAGTTAACACAGACATAGTGCAGGGTCTGGGAATGCAAAGGAGGAGACGGTATGCACAAAGAAAATAGTATGTGACCTTTCAATTTAGAACAAAGCAACTGAAATTGGTATGCAGAGTTACAGGGAATCACTGAGGCTTCCTCAGAAATGTTAAGCAAAAGGGCTGTCTGTTTTAAAATATCAAATTACCACAGAGAAAAGCAAGGAAACAAAGAAAACTAGGCAAAAGGCATTAACAAAGCTGGGAAAGAGAACCAGAATGGTTAGGAGAGTTTGAATAGAAAACCAAAGTAATACAATTTTAGAGTAAATAATATTCCTTCTGTTCTAAGTGGAGAGAGCTGGAATTCCATGCCAGGGTGCAATCACACTGCAGCACTATGTCAACACTTAGGAAACAGTCACAGCTTTACAAAAAGGTACAGCATGAATAACTTCCAGCACCATGACAAAAAAAGTATATATATGCAGAAGCTTCTCAAGCACCAGGACTCAAGATGGGCACCAGGAATCTTGTACCTAAGCCCATACTAGACAGACAGGCATTGCACAGTTATTTGCATAACAGGCTGTCACTGTTCATCTGCTCATCAGATTTACTTTGGGGCTGGGAAGCTGCACAACCTTTAGATGTAGACGACAGTCATTATTCAGACTCCTTCATGTTATTCCTGAAGCATCAAGTGCCCTGAAAACGGGCTCTGCTCCTCAGACATATATACCAGAACAAGACAGATTCCTCAGAAAGCAGCTGCTTGTTGGAGCCTCCTGTTCTGGATCAATATGACTTTGATTATTCCCTTAAGAGCCAAATGGATGAGGATTAGTCTCCATTTGTAAGCAATCCACTTTGCTCATCCCTCCTGGTAACAGAAGAGAGGCACTCTAACTTTATGGCTCCAAATCACAGCTGGGAGATGGCAACTGACAGCAGAGAAATGGCATGGTGTGATGCATCAGTCACACACACTGCAGATTTGAGCTCTGGCATGGAGAGCTGGATTACTCTAGCTGGGTACCGGTTCTAGGGAACCGAGCACTTCTAGATCAGGTTTAGGAAATGATGCAATATGAGCCTGAGGTGTTTAAAATGGAGAATTAAGAAGCAGTAAGACACAGATACAGGTTCAGCCCTTAATCTAATATATGATGTAGACAAAAAAAAAAAGCAGGCAAGGCAGCAGTTTCCTATATCTAAACTAGGCATTCTAGACATTTTGGGGCAAATGGCATTGAACTGATTTCCAGATCAGTTTTCTATAAGTGATAAAATGTATTGTGTACAATATATGTCTTATTTTTGCACTGTTTTCATTCTTCTCGTTGCTTATGTTCTCTCTAACTTGCTAAGAAAACACACAATGAGCAGCAATTTAGTTTCTCTAAGCAAACACATGTAGTGGTGAACTGAGCACTTTTAAACAAAAGCACTTTCAGGGAAAGCCTATTCTGTTTTCTCAGTCTTTGCAGTGGTTAAGGACTGACTTGTGTGACTTCTCTTATTTGCACATCGTTGCCTGCCATACGAATAAATCAAGTTCAAGTCTCCTCTTGAGAAAGGGGTTCCTTTGGATTTTAGCAACAGCAGAACAACTCTCTGCAATAACAGAAGTCTTGATGGGGTCATGCTTATACCATGTGAACAGCAGGCATTATCTAGAGGCTAGTTATCTCACATCATGAAATTATAGAAGAGTATTATGAAAGTTTAACATTCAAGGTTAACACTCAATTGTCATTTGTTATGTGGTTTGTACTACAATGTTTTACTGAGGATATTGGAGCAAGGACTTGATTAAGATGAGAGTCACTCAAGTTGAGATTGGGATGTGTTAAAAATACTCACCAATGCATTCTAATTGAATTGCAGGTACCTTATACTTCCCTGGATTCACTGAATGGAAGTTAAAGCCTGTAACAGGCAGCAGCGAACGCGGAGTACAAAAGGATGCCACTGATCTACAGTCTTAAATTACTACCATTTAAATAATAATAATGTGGAAAAGATTTCTAAAAATATTTATAGCTCTTGTATTTCTTGTCTTTGAGTAGTTGTGATAGAAATGAGCAGTGTAGGAGTTGGCAATGAAAACAGACCATCAGAAAAGCTGTTACAAATATGAAGCCAGGTGATCAGTCAGTCTCTCATGTAGTCAAATACATACTCTCATACGTCTTTCTAACTGAAGGCTAACTGGTTTTGTATGGCTTACCAAAATCATGGAAGCTTTCAACAGATCCAACGCTGTGATACTTAGCTTCTGAGCTTCCTTTAAATTAGTGATATGACATCAAGTCATTCAAAACTTTTGAGCATTGCTACCACAACTCTCTAGCTTGTAAGTGGATTTGAGCAAGTTTGCTGTAGCCTTGTACCTGCTACTGAAAAGAGAGAACCAAGCTCGGGTGTTCTTGTCCACGAGGAAATTCCACTATTCATACTTCTCATTTGCTCATACTGAAACCTTTTAAGGACTCTACTGCTGTGTAGCTGTGAAAGACAGTGTGGCTGAGCAACAGCACAGTGGAGAATACTGTTCTCTAAAGCTATAGACATATAACAGCTCTTTGAGATTACTCCACTTAATTTTGATGAAAGCACTAATTGATTATTCCAATAAATATCAGCATAAAAGCTTAATGTCTACGAAGACAATTAGTTCATTGGAGGAAATTATGCCACTGTTAATTCTGCTCTACCGCCATCTTATTACAAAGACACCAGGAAACAGAATTAATGAATCTTTAAATGACCCTTCTCCCACAGATCATATTAAAAGTGTGGTCACTGTTGCGAAAAATACCCTTCAGAGAGCCCTGTCAGAGCTATTGACAGTTCTATAGCATTTTACGAGCGTCACGCTGTTGTGTGTTATGAAAAGAGATAAAGTGTGAATCTTGTTAAAGGTCATTACTGCAGATCACACAAGCAAATTTCTTCTGAAAAACAAACTGCCACCACTTCAGTCTCTTTGGGGCAAGGAATAGAAAAGGTTTCATATTCTATTTGAGCAGAACTATCCATGTGAAGATTTTATTTTTTTCCTCCTCTATTCCAGTGTTGGTTACTGCTGCATACTGGTGAGATCAAAAGGAAATGAAAGCCAGGAAGCTGCATTTTGTTTGCTTGTTCACTTCTTTTAATTGAGATTACCACATTGGAGGTTTCCTGGCAGAAGCAGCCTGTTTCAAAAACAAAGTCAAGCAGATGTAGACCATTCCTCCTTGGACAGCTCACTCAGTATTTATGCACTCAGTGGCCCAACATACTTTTCTTGAGAACTTCTAACCGGAACACTGCTATGCACGCACTGAGAAACAGTTTTTATCTTTGCAGTCAGGAAGGAGCCTGAACCTCGATCTGACTGACCACAGGTGAGTCCTGCAGTCACAGCACTGCTGGATAAAAAAAACAAGTAGGAAGAAAAGGTAAAACGATGGCAATCATTCTTCGTCTGTGCCTGAAAGTCATTGGAGATCAGCAAACAGCTCATCCAAAGACAGTGCATCCAAACTGTGTACTTCCCTACGCCTACAGCTTCAACAGGCTTTACTGAGACAAGGTTCCTTCACCGAGTAAGGTTTCAAACAAGTGAAAATACAAAAATGAAAAACAAATTTGTGATAATGCTTCTAACCAAAATCTACGAATAAGGCTTTTCTCATGCTTTGCTTTTTATAGATCCCACCAAATTTCAGAGAATACAAGCTCAATTAGATACATCCATATTGATGTTATATGTTGGCAATAATTTTAAGTTATATTCCGAGGGGGTGAACATAACATTTAAAACATGCAGTCTGAATTGCTGAAATGTTTTAAAAGTGTTCATCTATCAGATTCACACATTTTTGTAGAAGACCAGTAAAACCTGTCTGTATCTAAAGCTGGAGAAATCATGCTAATTCACATTTTAGTAAACACGTACAGCCATCATCATCTCTACTAACTTCCTACTGTTCACATACAATTGGCAATGTATCTTCATAATGTGCAATCTCATTTACAGTACTACACAATAATAATGAGATATCAACAAAGCAAATTCAACATCAATGCAATCAGTTCCTTGCACCACGTACTGAAGTAATATGGTTTGTGAGAACGAGAGCTTAAACTCCAGACTTTCAAACAATTCTGAGTATGGATCATACAATAGCTGATCTTCAATAAATCATCAAAGCTTTGAGACAACAATTCAAATTTACAGTAGCTGAAAATGTTGGCCCTTAAGCCTTAACTCCAGCAAACAAAATAAGAGAACAGAGATGCATAACTTCAGAATAAAGCACTGATTTTAATGTTTAATTTCCTATCGTATCCATGGGTGAGAATCTTAATGTTATTCTAAGTGCAGTTCTTCACATAAATCACTTCAGAATCCTTCTGAAGTTCAGCCAGCACACAAAGACAGCCCATCTCTGAAGCAGCTGATTCAAATCCAGAGCTCAAAGCACAAGACAGTCTGCTGCAACGTTCATCCTTTCACCCACAGAAGCACTGCTCTACTCTGAAGACTCTTGCTTCTTATGTTTTCCACTGTCTACTTGCATTTGAAAATTTAAGAGAGTTTCACCGAAGCGAGTGATGACTTTCAGAGTACCACGGCCTTGATAAATCTAGCAGCATTCTCCCAAAACTCCATTCAAGCTTTTTGGAGACTGAAGACTATTCATTTTTTAACCGGATCAGGAGCTGCAAGGTTGAACTCAAAGACAAAAAATAACAACCTCAGTTTGGCTGGGGACTATTACTGGGGTTATGGAGATGGGTAAATCTCACACTGAGTGACTTGGTCTGGTGCAGTCACAGGCATGGGTTGATGGTTGGACTAGATGATCTTAGCTGCCTTTCCAACCTTAATGATTCTATGAAATACATTGCCAGGCAAGGCCAACAGAGGTCTACCTGAAGATGCTACATCTGTATTTCTCATCCCGGGCCTTCAGCCATCCCTGTTCAGTCCTGAAATGAAGTCCTTCTTGTACTTCCCAACCCGACAAGGAGCAGATGTCCTTGCATTTTGGCATTACAGCCTTGTGGTCGACTTGCACAAGGAGGTACCCATACCAGCTGCGTTCTACAGCTGTGTATCTCATTTAGAGAAAAATGACATTCTGAGGCATGCAATGCAATACAAACGCTAACAAGGTCTCCTAATATAATCTTAAAATCAAGATTTACCATTCATAATTAATTAAAAGGATCTGTCTGATGAACTATCTTATGCTTCCCTTTTCCTGTTTGTTAACACAGGAAAATACCACTGACATTTTTCTTTTTAATGTTCTCAACACTAAAAAGAAGGGAGAAGAAAACAAAACAAAACCACCATCATTTTATCTCCTCAAAACCTCCTTCCATATTGTCAGCTTCCCAAAGCAATGACTCATCTGCAGCCTCTGATTTAAAGCAGGGTTCAGCAAACAATTGGAACGTTTTGTTCATTTTTCATTTTGCATACTGCTACATTTAATATTCCTACAAAAAGAGCTTTTTTGGTCTCTGGGTGTTTTTTTGTTGTTTTCAACTTTATATATTATACCTTCTCCCTAATTGGAGTCACTGCAACTTTTATCATGTATTCAGATTTCATTGTATATCCTGGTTTTAAAAGTTTGCCCCTTCCTCCACTACCTTAGTACTATAACTCCAGGTATTCATATCACATGTGACAAATTTAAAAAAAAAAAAAAAAAAAAAGTGAAAATCCTTTGTTATGTAAAAATAAATAGGGATTTATTAGGATCATTCATTTACGTATATGAGAACACAGAAAAATGGAGGCTACTTCTGCAGCTTTTAAAAAACAAGTAACACTGTTCTATTCATAAAGTGATTATTGTCTCGTATTTATTTTTAGAGGGCCTGAAATAGGCCCTTCTGATTTTCTACTCACCGCCTCCCATCAGCCTACTAGGTGTTTCTCATAGCTCATGGTGCCCTAAATGGCTTTCAGAATAAAAAAACCCGTCCCTTATGAACAATATTATATAGATTTTAAAGGTCATCACATAACTGAGCATGCATTACCAAAATACCAGTAACGTGGTCAAAGTTGCAGATACGACCTGTACAGATTCAACATGTATAATAACCATCCGTATTCTCCCGATTACTGCTTTCTCAACATCTATTTCCATGTCACAAATTTCCCATTCATTATTCCAGTTTCTGTGTAAGTATTACAAATCTCAAAATCTTTCTAGTTCACATCAAAAATTTCATCAGAAACTTTCACTGACTATGGAAACAGAGAATAGATAAGCTTATATTTGGATTCTAAGTTTAAGAATAAAGAATTTAAAATGCTTCAGGTGAGATTAATGTGTAAAACAGCAGTATTTTTGATGGATTACAGTAAGCATTCATGAAGTCCTGAAACTATCAGACTATCTCTTCCAATAACGCAATGGAGAGATTGTTGGATTTCCCTGGCCCACGCCTCTGGGCACTGTGCTAGAATTTACAGGATGCCTTTCTTGTTTCCTGAACACTCAATTAAGGGTTCATGAGATTTTGGCAATGCCTTGAATTACACAGCAGTCACATCTAGCCCTCATTCATCTGACGCTGAGACAAGCAAGAAAAAGCCACCGCATGCCATCTGTGCCATGTTACTGTGATTGCACTATAAAGTAGAGTAGTGCTCAGAGCGTTTGTCATTTATCAGAGGAAAGGGACTATTTCTGAACATTGAAGGGTTTAGGATGGTTTAGAACATAATTTCTTTCTTTAGCTTAATTCCTAATTTATGTGATGTTCCTGTTTTAATAGTGGCTATTTTGTAGACCCAGTTCTGTTTCCAGGTTGCTCCAAAAGTAACATCTCCTATTTCTTTCCATAGAAATGACAACAGATACAAAGAGCACAGTGACATTAGTCAACAGAGCAAATTCTCAGCTACAAAACGTTATTTTTCAACACAATCAGCACCACTAGCTGTGAATTTTCAATGGGTGTCATTTGTTCCTCCTGGAGGAACTCAATGAGACTCCTCCTCTTCATATACACTTCCATGACATAGAATCGACAAAGAATCATAGAATGGCCTGGGTTATAAAGGACCACAATGCTCATCTGGTTCCAACCCCCTGCTATGTGCAGGGTCACCAGCCACCAGACCAGGCTGCCCAGAGCCACATCCAGCCTGGCCTTGAATGCCTCCAGGGATGGGGTATCCACAACCTCCTTGGGCAACCTGTTCCAGTGCCTCTGGGTGAAAAACTTCCTCCTAATATCTAACCTAAATCTCCTCTGTCTCAGTTTAAAATGTCAGACATAATTTTGACAAATTGCCCTTCTGCTGCCATCTGTTGCACAGCAACAAAACGTAACAAAATGCTGGAAGGAAAGTTTGGTTTGTACTGCCATATAACCAACATTCACCTCTGATATTGTGGGCCAACAGAATAAAATAGGAGGAGTTACTTTTAGAGTAGCCCACACACATGCAAACCTTAACACATTGTATTCCATATTATGACACTCACGGATGTGAGATTTCAATACAGTGTAGACCCTTTTAATAGTATTGAACAGTGGGGAAATACTAGAATTAAGGCTGTGTTTGTCTCCAGAACTTTCCTCCATCAGTAATTTACACTCTGTGCTCAGAAGTGCAAGGTAAGATAAGATAATTTTTAAAAAGCAATGGAATAAAAAGCACACACATAAGTGTCAATCTGCCATCAAAAGACAATCAGGTCAAATTGAAGCAAGGAAAAGTAAGAATCACGGAATGGTTGAGGTTGGAAGGAGCCTCTCAGGATCATCTAATCCAAATGCCCTGCTTCAAAGCAGGATCACGCCCCGGGGGGTTCTGAATATCTGCAGAGGAGCATACACAACTTCCTCAGGCAGCCTGTTCCAAATGTTTTGTCATCCATGTAGCAAATAATATTCTTTCTCATGTGTCCACTAAACCTCCCGTGGTCCAGTTTGAGCACATTGCCTCTTGTTTTGTTGCCAGGCACCACCAAAAAGACCCTGACCTCAACATGATGATATCCTCCTGTAAGGTATCTGCACACATCAATAATTCCTTCCCAGTCTTAACTCTCTCAGCCTTTCCTCATAGGAGAGATGCTCTAGGCTCCTTAATCCTCTTTGTAGCCCTTCACTGGCCTCTCTCTAGGAGCTCTGCATCTTTCTTGGACTGGACTCAGTGTTCCAGACATGGCCTCAACAGAGCAGAGAAGGAGGATCACCTCCCTCGACCTGCTGGCCAGGCTCTTTTCAATGCAGGACACTGTTAGTCTCCTTGGCCACAAGGGCACACTGCTAGCTCATGGTGCTCTTTGCACCAGGACTTCCAGGTCCTCCTGGGAAGATCTGCCTTCCAGTAGGTCAACCCCTAACTTGTACTGGTGCATGCAGTTTTCCTCCCCAGACAGAGATGCCTGCACTCGGCCCTGTTCTTCTCTGTCCAGTTCTCCAGGAGGTGGAGATCTCTCTGAATGGCAGTGTAGCCCCCTGGTGCGCCTGCCACTCCTCCCAGTTTGGTATCTTCAGCAAACTTGCAGAGGGTGAACTCTGTGCCTTCATCCAGGTCACTGATGAATACGTTGAACAAGATCTGACCTAGCACAGACCCCCAGCGGACACTACTAGCTACAGTAAGAATACTGAAGATTCAGAATAAGATAGAAATACTAAAATATGTAGTAAGTAGTGAAGAAATTAACTCAACTTTTTTACAGCCAGCTGTAAAGAATTCATAAAAGTTGTTCACATGATGCAGGTGCTTACCACCCCAAAACTCCTTCCTGATGCTGTAATAGTAACATTCAGAAAACAACATTTAGTTAACAAAAACATAAGCATCAGCAAATACCAATGTTTTAATGAGTTTCTGACTTTCAAACTATCGTAAGCCACTTAGAAGCTTTATCACAAAAAGCAAAATACTTTTTACTCTCATCTCTTTGGATCCTCACAGACTCTAGTTATCACTTTTACTTGCTTTAAAACAGAGCTCTTTAATAAGAATACCCTCAGATATCTAACATTTTCTGACTTATTAATGCTAAGTCACACTAATGCCTACACCCACAGATAATGAGTTATGTGCCATGAGACAATAAAGGGAAATGTGGCACAGATTTTAGATCATAAATTTTCCAGATATAAATCACATTTTAAAAATTTAGACAAGCAAAGAAAGGGAGAAAGACACAATGTGTGCATAAATTGGACCTATTAGATTAGAATAGTAATTCTATACTACTAAACTTCTTTCTCAATGTCTTTAATGGCTACTGTAAGACTCAGATGCTTTTATGCTGATGTTTTATTACATTTCAATGGATTTAAGTCACATAAAGACATCAGTGAACCAGAGTGTAAGGAAAAAATATAAAACTGCTTGTTTAGTCACATTTGGTACTGTAAAACTTAAGGAGAAACAACACTCCTCAATGCAGTATTTCCATAAGATAACATGGCAGTGGATGCGAGTCACAGCCCCAAAGGAAGGAGACCAGGCACACATATGGCTCAAGCAGAGACACTGCTTCAGCTTAAAGCAGTTCCCAACAGCTCTCGTCGTTCAGGGAGCCGATTTAAGACCCAGCCAGCTGAACTCTTCCACTTTGCCAAATTACACTCCTAGAAGAGCATGCCCTCGGTCCTGGCAGCAGCTACAGAGGTCATTCACTAGGACATGTGAGAACTAAATTATATTCAATATTAAAGTACCAATAGACAATCCTTCCTTCTCCCCCCTTCCTCTCAGTGGAGACTTCAACAACAAGGTCTGAGTCACCTCAACAAAATACATACAGATGTACATAAGCAACTCACTTCCTTGTCAACAAGCACTAAACCTATTTAGCATGTTTTTAGAGTTCAGCTCTTTCACTTCTAAAATTTTATTGAATTACGTTGGTTAGCAATTTCTTATCCTTATATTACAGACTGTTAGAACTGTCATCAACGTACTTCACTGGGATTTGCTGAATACAAAATATTGGATGATAACACAATTTCTACCCAAGACTGGCAAGGAATGTGTTATCACAAATCAACAGGAGACAATGAGCAACACTTTGTGGACAGTTTCACTTTGGAAAGCATTCCTTTGGACAGAGCCAGAAGCTGTTTGCTTTCTAATGGAAAGGCCTAGGAATGAATGAGCAAACATTATCATCTTCATACAGGAAGATCAGACTACTGTGTCCCATCAAGGCAAGATAGAAGCTGCCATCTCCCTGTTTCCTCTTACCTCAACTGATTTAAATTTACAAGGTTGGGAAGGCAGGAACAAAGAGTTCCTGCTGAGCTCCCCAAACCCGTCACTCCAAAGACCAGCCTCAACCACTCCGAACTTTAAGAGGACGCGTATGTTTGTCATCACGGTCAACTGGCAATCCCACCTTGGATGACCCACACTACCAAAAATCAGCACTCTCCAACACCAAGACAGTATTGGATCAAGGAGTGGTGAACCGTTATGCTGTGTTTGTATATCTGTCTGCACATCTGTCTGTCTCTCTTTTCCCTTTTCTAT
Source organism: Centrocercus urophasianus (assembly GCF_019232065.1). Lineage (NCBI taxonomy): Eukaryota > Metazoa > Chordata > Aves > Galliformes > Phasianidae > Centrocercus > Centrocercus urophasianus. The sequence continues at coordinate 33,004,711 of NW_024884722.1, read as the reverse complement.
TTTTCCTCTTTATCTTCTTCTATTCTTTCACTCTCTGTAGTAGCCACTGCCTAATACTGCTTTACAACTTCCAGCATAGAAATAACCCCTGTGCCAAAGTACTCTTACCTGTCATGCTTATTAACCATTATTAGCAAACAAGCCAATTTTACCGAGTATTAGTTGTTATTAGAAAGCTCTCAACACAAATTGACTCCTCTGAGTCTTGCATGACTCCATCAGGGCAGTGACTCCTGCTGACTAGGGGACATAAAAAATGATTTCCCCTCCCTCAAAACTCAGGAAGCGGGACACTACCTAAACACACCTCCTGCCCAAGAAAGGCATTTAGTTTTGTTCTTAACAATCAAGCCGTGCGTAGCCCTTTAATCTACATCATCTTGAATTACAAAGTAATCATGTATAGGCTGAATTTCTGTACATATTATATATATATATATATATATATATATATATGGTATATGCATGTGCACGGGTAATTCACATTGACAAAACTGTAAATAGCTCATTGTAATTAAACAAACAACAGATGGTTGTCAAGACACCAGACTTTCAAAAGCATTTTGCCGCTTTACAATTTTACATTTGAAATGCATTGGTGTATACTAACTGCATAGATTTGGCACTTGTTATGACATGAGAGCGTGGGAGTAGCTATGACTTGCTAATTTCGATAAACTTGGGAGAAATGAACACTCTCCATTACTTGCACCATTACTTGCACCTCTGCAAGATCACAGCTTACGGCACTGATATTCACAAGGAAGGAGGATTCATCCTTCAGGTCCTGGTTCTGCTTCTTATTGCTATCCTTCACGTACAGGTATACTTGTTTTCTTACCTACCTTTTAATTCACTTCTTGTGAACCTTGAAAAAATAGTTCATAAAGACATTTCTGTTTCCATATGGAAAGTCTGTGTCTTTTAATGTGTTCTCACTAGTTTTCATTTCACACTTTAATAGTGAACAGCCCAAAGGCTACATGTTTATGATAAACCAATACATTTTACTCATACTTGACCAGCTCTGCCTATAATGTTCAGTTTAGGGTTAAAAGCTTTTTAGCTGTATTTCTGCCATTTTAAAGAAAAGGGGAGAAAAAAAGCTATAAGAGTAGTAGCAATAGAGATATTTCTCCTCGTTATTAATTTTTGATATTGCAGCTCAATGTTTGGTCCATGGACAAATGGAGAAAGGTCCTATAAACCAAATTTTCAGCACTGCTAAATTTTTGGGGATGGGTTTTGCCATTTTTCTTTTGAAAAATATTCATTATTTCACACTTGTGTCAGCCTCTCTGTTCACAAGCCAACACACACTTGCTCTTTTATTCCCTGCCATCACATTTTAGTATTGTATACTAATAATTTCTTTCTGAATGATTTCTTTGTCTTAAGGAGCACCGTTTGCCCTTATCTTTAAGTGCAGCTGCTGTCAGTTTTTAACACAATGAGTAAAAATGTACTGGGTTCTGAAGTGCAGCCTGTTCTGAAACATGAATGTGGGCTATTGCTAGATATCTCTTTTGAAAATAATCATATTTACAGCATCCATCTTATTTTCCAGCAATTTATTTGCTTACATCAAAAGATAAGGTATAGTTTTATTAAAAATAGCCAATATCCCATTTCATCATATCCATCCCATTATCTGCATACTGTAATTAGAGGCCTTGTGAAACGACGATTCTAAACCCTTATTTTGTTAGGCACAATTGACTGCATCAAACTGAAGTAATGCAACAAAAGGACCTTGTCAGTAGCCTGATCACCAGGATTTACGGGGAGTCAGATTCAGTACATGTGAAAATTTGGCCTGTTTATTGCCTTTTCCTTCTTAGGCTGTGTCTACACAGCAGAAAATAGGAGGGAAGGCTGGCTACCACTGTGCACACATGGTGTATAGTTTTGCAATCTAGACACACATCAGGCTTTGGATAAGGACAAGAAATGCAACCAAACACAGTATTTTTGTCAGGGCAGATGATACAACAGGAACATCAGGGATGAGGTACCTTTCACCAGCTTGGATATCATAGACGTGAGAATAAGCAAGCCCTAACCTGAGGCCAAGGAAATGCAGAAAATTTAACATCACAGATACTGAAGAAGTTATTTTGCTTGTTTGTCACCTATAAAAGTTGGGTTACAATTGAGGTATTAAGTCCTTCTTTATGGTACTAGGACAAAGTCTGTGAGTTTACACTCTTGGGACGTGTTCTCACTATTTTAAGACAGTGCAATGAAGGAAGTTTTACCCAACAGCTCAATTGCCTTAGAGTTAAGATTTCATACACCTCTTCACTGCATTTATCAGCAACTCACCTTGGGCATGATGCATGTCTTGAAGGAGTTCAGGTATTTTGTTCAGAAAATTCTGACTTTCAAATACAAGTTTCATGTGCTGATTTCCTCACGGGAAAAATAATTTGTTTTCCTGTAAATCCTGTGGCTACTGAGAAACAGCCAAGAGTGCTGGACCAGTCTAGATTCCAGTAGTCTTTGACGTGCTTGTACCACTCATATTGTTCAAAACGGAGTACAAACACAACACTTTATCTATCACCTGTCAGCTCAGAAAAACAAAACAAGATGCAGCTGAGAAAATGTTTTTAAATGAAATTGTCTCTATACTGACCTACAGATGTTATTGCAAAACATTGGGAAAAACTCCGAGATGCAAATTCCTCACCTCCACTGAAGTGACAATGCTCCTGCAGAACACTAACAGCAAATTACTGCTGATCTAAGGCTGAGTTTGCAGGATCAAGCTTTCAGCTTTTAATCAAGTACGTAACTAATCAGAAAAATTAATATTTTGCAATATATAAGAATCTTCCAAAGTGCTGTTGTTTGTGATGAGAGCTAATATTCTCTTAATGGCATAACATGCAGCTAACGAAGCAGGAAAGGGCAGATGTATGTATGTTACGTGGCACATATGTTAAAAATGTATTTCTCAGACTGATAAAATGCCGACTGGTATTTTTTATATTAAATGTCAACCTCTATCCATTATAACATGAACCTTGATCGTAAAGCGATTGTCCACAATACTTAATAAAAACTAATCATAGTTGCATTGTCCTTTTAATTGCATAAAATACAAAGTTTGCATAACATTTGAAGAAGACTGGAAGGAGACTGATTTGCACTTCCGTGCCATGTTCTTGTAATCCTGAAGGAATCAGAAACACTTAAAGCAGGTGTTATGCAGCACTTTGCGTTTTTTTTTAATAATGTTGATAATGCAAGCTCACTGGGTTACAAAGGAAATTATTAACTACTACTCCATGAAATCAGACTGTAATTAAAGCGAGAACACGCAGCACTTGCACAACAGCTCCCAAAAAACAAGTGAGCTGCACACAGTGTTGATGTAACTGGGGACATACTGAAAAAGAGGAGGAAATTCTACAGAGAGAGGGAGCTGGGAGAAGCTAAGAAATAAATAGACATTTATACATGGCTTTTTTATGGGCAGATTACTGCAGCGTGCCATGCATCATTTTTGCCAATAGGTATACCGCACATTTATTTCATCTCCTCTTCCCTGGCAAAACTGAATTCTGGAGAGGTGACTGACAAAGTGTAAAGCTGACGACATCCCTAAGAGACGGGTATGAAAAATCATGAACATAAATATTAAGGTTTTACTAATAATTTCATTTCTGAAACCATTTTTCTTTTCAAAACAAAACCCAGTATTTTTCACTTCTAAGTACCAAACTCATCATTACCAGAGAAAGAGTGCTATGCATGCACACAGTTTTTCCATTTTCCCATTCTACTTGAATGTTCACCAAATTGAGACTAATAATGCAGGGAAGCACTGAGATGTTCATACTGATCCACTCCCTCTATTCTGATTCATCACTGACGGAAACAGAAAAGGCTTCGTTTTTCTTAGATCTGATATTTTCCTTAAAAAACTTCAGATGGAAAAAAAATCAAGGAAAAGTATGACAGGCTGGGAATAGTTGGGGAGAACACTCCTCCCTGTTTGCAACAGATAGTAAATGCCTTAGCAGAGCAGGGAGAGAACCATGTTGGGCCACATGTTCACAACAGTACTTGCCTAACTGAACTCTCAGTGCCATGCTAGAACAAACCATTGGTCTACCCTACAGATTTCCTGCAGTAAATCAGTACAGTATGTGACAACATCCAACATTTGCAGTCCTCAGGGTAGAAATTAGTCTGAAGAGATGGAAGAAAACGTCTGCTGCTTAAATCTATGTTCCATGAGCTAGTATGGTAACAAAAATACTACAGGATCCATATGTTTTATTTTATCACAGTATGCTTTCCAATAATATGAAAAAATTTTATTACTATTTTTTTTTTTGATCAACATGAATACAGGAATGTGAATAATTAATGCAATTTTATCTGAGACAAAAGCATTCCGTTCATAAACAGTGATAAAAGGCACATATGCTTATCATTTTGGAGAGAGAAGTCGCTTAGGTATTGCTTTTAGTCGATATCCTCAACGTAACAAACGTGACTAAGAAACTGGAGAATATCAAATGCACAGAGATGGCATTCAACCAGAAGGCCTATTTCATTACACAGGAAAAACTCAACTAAAAAGCTTACTCCGAAAGTGACACTCTAATCATTAAATCCAACTGAGACCCAGCCCTAGTTACTTTCACAAGGAAGGAACTTAAAGGTAAAAATACCTCTATGATGCTAGCCTGCTTACAGTCCACGAAGGCATACAGATGCTGCTCCACTGAACAAAAACCAAATAAAAGAGCTATCAACAGCTTTATTACAGCTTCCAAGGCCCTTTCCTCAAGAAGGTACTTGGGAATTTGTCGCAGTTCAGCAGCCAGAGGCCTCTGTCATAGGAGAGTCCTTTATTCTTCTTCTTCTACTACATCTACTATATTCACACAACACAGTAGCACACACATATATATATATGATTATGTATATCTTGGATACAAGTCTCAATAGTTTCAAGGCCTCCCTAAACAACCATATCTAATCTTACATCTTGTTTCTACATCCAGTGTTTCTTCTTGATCAAAACGTACAGTTCCCTATTGTAAAAGATCACCACCCGTGACCACCACCTTAGCACAGCAGAAGCAACAAACACAGTAACTAAGCAGACCCTGCTTTTGCCGTTTAGGCCTGTGAAGCCCATGGCCTCATGGAAGTCAGGCTAACTATGGATCCCCACGGGGATGGACCCCCAGCAAGCTCCACATAGTCCCCTTCAGGAATTAACTCACAAGGAGTTGTGCCAACCTCACAATTTGTCTGCCAGATTCTTAGTCATACAATCATAGTATGGTTTGGGTTGGAAAGGTCATGTATTTTACTAATGTTGATAATGCAAGCTCACTGGGTTACAAAGGAAATTATTAACTACTACTCCATGAAATCAGACTGTAATTAAAGCGAGAACACGCAGCACTTGCACAACAGCTCCCAAAAAACAAGTGAGCTGCACACAGTGTTGATGTAACTGAGGACATACTGAAAAAGAGGAGAAAATTCTACAGAGAGAGGGAGCATAAGATCAAGTAGTCCCACCCCCTGCTATAGGCAGGGACACCTCCCTGTAGACCAGGTTGCTCACAGCCCCATCCAGCCTGGCATTGAAAACTTCCAGAGAGGGGGCATTCACAGCCCTCGGCAACCTGTTCCAGTGTCTCACCATCCTCACAGTAAAGAATGTCTTTCTAAAACCACAACTAAATCCACCCTCTTCCAGTTTAAAGCCATTTCCCCTCATCGTGTTGCTACTTGCCCTTATAAAAAGTCCCCCAGCTTTCTTGTAGGTCTCCTTCAGGTTCTGGAAGGCTACTATAAGATGTCTTCAAAGCTTTTTCTTCTCCAGGCTGAAAAGCCCAGCTCCCTCAGCCCATCCTCATACAGGAGGTGCTCCAGCCTTCTGATCATTTTTGTGGCCCTTCTCTGGACCTGCTCCAACAAATCCACATCCTTCCTGCACTGGGGGCTCCAGAACTGGACACAGTACTCCAGATAGGGTCTCATGAGAGCAGAGTAGAGGGGCAGAATTACCTCAAACTGCTGGTCACGCTTCTCTTGATGCAACCCAAGATGCGGTTGGCCTTCTGGCCTGCAAGTGCACATTGCCAGCTTACGCTGAATCTTTCATTGATCAACACTCCCAAATCCTTCTCCTCAGGGCTCATCTTAAGCCATTCTCTACCCAATCCGTATCTGTGCTTTGAATTGCACCAACCCAGATGCAGGACATTGCACTTGGCTTTGTTGAACTTCATGAGGTTGGCACGAGCCCACCTCTCAAGCCTGTCCAGGTCCCTCCTGATGGCCTCTCTTCCTTCTAGTGTGACAACTGCACCACTCAGCTTGGTGTAGTCTGCTGAGGGTGCACTTGATTCCACTGTCCACGTTGACTACAAAGGTTTTAAGTAACACTGGTCTCAGCACCAATCCCTGAGGAATGTCACTCATCGCCAGATTCTACTTGGACATTGAGCCATTGACCACCACTCTCTGAGTGCAACCATCCAGACAATTCCTTATCCAGCTGGCACTGAAGTCTGCCCTGACATCAAAATGTTCTTGCTTGGACCTATTAGTACCCTCCAGCTTAACTTAATTACACTCTATTAGTTAAAGAAATACGCTGAAGGAGGTGGGCCACCCTGAAACCTTAACTATCTTGTTCAGCTGAATAAATTCAGATGGCTAATGCTGACACTGAAAAATCCAAACCCCTTAGCTAAACAATGCCTATCAAACCAAATGGGCAAAACAACTTTTTATCCTGTGTTTTTCTTCTATTTGTTATTGCAGATTAGGACATACCAACCACAGGATCAGCACACAGACAAAAGCACCTACTGCCAATACAGCCTTTGTGATGCAGCCACTGCTGTTTCCTTTTCATTTCTACCACTCAGGCACACTGGAAAACAGACTTCTGATCACAATGTCAAAATGTGGCAAATATTAATTTTCACATCACATAAACAATCGCTCAAACAACCCATAAACGTCAAAAGACATTTCAGAAGAAATTAAAATTAACTGTGTGCAGAATATTCCAATTAGTTTACTAATGGAAAAGCTGAAATCAATTTTCAACGTCATTATTTTAGTTTCAGTATCAAAATGAACAGCAGATGGGGAATACATTTGTGCATTTATTTATCTGCACATTAAACACATTCTCTTAATGATAATTTCTTCTGAACTTGACAATTATGATGCAGCAATTTGAGAAGGGGTTTTATGGCACAGACTCTGTCATGGACCTTGAGCTTTCTTATAACTCTACAAATGAAGCCCCCAGGAAAACACAGGGACTTTCTCATCAAATTGCTGTGTTGGCTGAAATCAAGGACACATCCTGCAGGTCAAAGGGATTAGGAGGAAAGATGCATAGATATCATCCATAGTTCTGTTGTATCTAAAAAGATAAGCATTCGAGCTTCTGGTATATCTAGACCTGACTTTATTCGGTGTTTAGAAGCATTTCAGTCATCTCTGAGAAAATCACAGTAATGAGAAGGCCTATCTAGATCCCTTTAAATGCTCTGACTGGGATCTAAGTATGGCACTAGACAGCATCTCAAGTGCACTATACACACAAGCAACAAAAGCATCAATGTTCAACCTTTGTGAGCATCAGATGAAGTTGACACACCACACGGGCACACAGAATACGTGACTATTAACAGTGCTGATATCACTTCAGCCAACACTGTAAAATGACAACCAACCACCACCAAACTGTGTGACTTCAACAGGTTGGATTTTGGCTCAAAGCATGAGCTTACTGGCACAACGAACAGCAACTGCAAGTTTGACAAGCCATTTCATGCCTTATTTCCAAGCCAATTTGTGTGCTTAAAGTGATTCCTCCCAACCTGACTTCAGGCTGGACCGGCCATGACTCTGTAAGATCCCCACCAAGACTGCAATGCCACAAAATCATTTCTCAGTCTAGCTTTACCAAGGCTTCACTTGAAAACATCATTTCATAACAATTAAACAACCATTAAAAGGCAGACATGTTAACAACAACATCAATCTTCATCCAGACTTTTCACTGGTGCGACACACAACAGTTAAATGATGTTTGGGTCCATTCTAGTCCAAAACAGTATAAAATGTGCAGCTTATGATTAGAGAAGAAAGACCATAGTTAATGACATATTGCACAGAGAAACTCAGTAACTTATTAGCTTTAAATTTATGAGCAAATATGCATCTTGACGAGAGCAACCATCATATAATTACTTCTGCAAATGAGAAACATGTTCATATGATAAGTATTTTCTATCCAAGTTGCTATCGGTTATACTTCAGAAACAAGTAACTCATTTAGGAACTAATTTGAGCAATAGAGTCTGCCAAATTGAGCCTAAAGCTTCAAAAACCAGAGTTATGCAGTAAGAAGTTAGTCCCCTAATTTCCTGCATGAATGGAGACATAAAATTAAGACCAAGTTTCATTTTATTAAGGCTCAGAAATCTTAAAACTAAGGTGGTTTTGAATTCTTCAGCTTCTCCAGCTCTTAGAAACAAACACTTGTTTAAAACATTGCACTGATGAGGCTTAATGGGCTGAAGGCAATCTGTGTTAATGGTGTCTACCACAAAACGTATTTTTTTTTTTTTTACTCTGAGTGCCTTTATAGCTCAGGGATAGCTAATATCTCTTTTCCTCCAGTTTCTTTTTATTACTGACTACAGGGCCAAGAAATTATCAGTCAAACTTGGGTATCAGCTTACTTAAATCAAAGATGGTACGAGCGCTGTAGGGAGTTTCGCTGTTGTCCTAAGTGGATCTATTAATTGTTGGGAACTTAAAGGTACAAAACCATTCCTCCCCTAATTACCCATCTCATGCATTACTAAACTCATTAACAAAATGGTGCCACTATTTCATTATATATCATTTGCATGGAAAATTAGTATGTATTCCACTGATAAAATGTGTGATTTAAAGAGGTACTGTTACAAGAATAATGATACCACGTAACACAGCACAGAGGGTACCACCAAAAACAACTTCCTAAGGCTCTTGAAAAACAAAATTCTCTATATTTACACAGTGGAATACATTTCAATAAATATGTATCTTTTAGGATGGCCAATTAGATTAAACCGATTTTTAGAAATATTTAAATACAACTCTTTGTGAGTTATGAGTTATGCAGGCAGGTAAAAAACACGTTTCTCAACATAAAATCAGTACAGCTATATGGTAGCAGGTCTTGCCATTTGATGAGATTTAAATTCATTTTGTGAAATGACTGCCTGGACTCAGTGGATTTAAAAACAGAAGTTTAATAACTCAGTGTACTGTACCTCACTTGTGCCTGTCTCTTCCAAAATGTCCATTTTTGGATCATTATGCTGAGGTTATTTATGTGAATTCAAATACCCATTAATTTTCAGAGACAATTTTAATTCAATGCAACATTCATATTAACTGTGTTTTAGTTTTACAGGTGGAGAACATTCACTCAAATCACGCCTGCAATTATGACTCATTACAGTAAATCTGACCTCTGCACTGTTACATTCTATTGCTTTATCTTTTTTTTTTTTTCTGAATGGTTCTTGACCATTTTAATATTATTTTGTCATACCATGCCTCTGAGCCAAAGGTACTGTTCCAAAAAGAACAAAAGAGAGTTGAAAACCACCACTAGGTACAAACACACAGGGAGTTGGTTCTTCAGCCAACATACTTACACACTAGAATTAACAGCAACTACTAAGCAATTTTCTCAGCTGTGTCTGCTGAGAGGGGAAAACTGAGAATCAAAACATTTATCTATTTATTTTTATGAGGACGATTACCCTGAATGTGACTAACTACAGAGCAAGACCATCCCTTCATTAGGTATTTCCAATCACTTTCCCAAGGCAGCAACCTAGATCAAACATTTTTTACCAGAGCTCTCCCAGCATCCTACTACTACTGGTGCTTCCCTGTTTATGGCTCCTTGTTGCTTTTCCCTGATTTCTGTTGTTTGTAGACAGTTCTCTCAACCACGATGACCTTTATCTGCAGCTTGCCTTTATTAACAACATAATGTATAATAACAAACCCAAATATTAACCAAGTTGGCAATTACCTGTGCTGGCATACAGTTCCTCCTCTCACAAGATGTTTTGTTATTATATAATGCTTTTGACCATTTTGAGATTAATTTTCAAGTACAATATCCATCAGTTTCAGAAATGCTTCACTCAGGCCCTCCTCCAGTATATTCAGGCAATTGCATCATTTGTTCTGCTCTTAGCAATTGACTTTAACAGCTCTTGCTTCTTTTATTCTATACACAGGAGAAAACTAGTAGTTTGCAACATGATTAATTTTCACGTTAGCTCTTAACTAACTCCAGAAGAAAAGGTAAACTCCTGACCTTACATTCACATTCATAACAGCAGCAGATGAAGGTGTGATTTGCCATCTGCCTTGACTGCCTCTTGTTTCTTGTTGCAATTTATGTTCATTACAGAATATGTTGAGTCTGTTACCCAAAGTATTCAGCATAGGTAGCTTACCCTCAAACATATTAAACCATTACTTGTGCAATCACAGCACAAGTTTTGTTTGAGAAACACCACATAAAAGAAGATTGATTTTCATCTTGAAAATGTCAAACTTCTGCCTATAACGCTCAGCTACATTTTTCTGAAAAGGCAAACTTCCAAAAAAGCCACCGGCCTGACAGATCTCTGACGCATCATGATAGATGTGACAGCTCTGCTACTTTACTGCAAGAAATGTGCTCCAACAGAATGAGACAATCAATGGAGAATAATAAATCTAGCCCAGATAGTACAAATATTTTTTTTGTACATGCATAAGAAAAAAAAAAAAAAAAGGAAAAACAGTTTTTCAGTTTTTTAGGGTTGTTTTTCCTTCTTTTTTAAACACATCTCAGGAACTTCACACTTGAATAAACTACTCCACTATCTTTCTTGAATATTACAGCATACTACTTACATTACTTAATCTTTTCTTATCTATTTTGTCTGTTCAACAATCCTCCACGTAAAGTCTTGATGTGCATGTATGTTTTATTAAGCCAGAGGAGGAAAAACAAACAACATCTAACTTTAAAACACACTTAAAAAAAATAAATAAATAAATAAAAAATTACCTTTTTTTCCTGGTTCCTCTGACAGCCAGATGAACAACAGCTGCTCCAGAAGTATCTGCTGAATTATATTCCCATCTTCCTAGAAAACACAGTAGATTGATACTACATCAGTCTTTTGCCTTGAGGGGACAATGTGAATTCTTTTTCTTCAAAATTCCTGTTCTTAAGATAAATTAGAGCAACTTTGCAAAAGTTAATTTCATATTCATGAATCAAAGCCTTCTCGGTGAAGAATCTGCTTGATTTACAACCAGAACATTTTCTACCCTCTACCTCTTAAGTAACAGCCCTGATGTCAGCCTGAGAGGAAAAAACCTAAGAATGTGTTTACTGAAATTAATTGGCCACAATGCTAATAAAACCAGCTCACCTAAGTCACTCCTATAGCACTGATAAAGATGCACTTGGTAACACGAGTACATCCAAGGTTTTCAGTAAGCAGGCTCAATAAATCTTCAAACTGCTACGCCAACAGATTGATGGTTACTTGTGCTTGTGTATGATTTCAAAAATAAATCAATAAATCACTGTCATAATTCTATTTGTTCCATTTTTCATACATTCAAACGCAGATAATAGTTAATGTTGTAGTAACCCAGATTGAATTAAACAGCACTGCACACACAGAACAAGAAGATACGTGAATCCAACTCAGCAGATTTTGAAATGAGGATCAAAATACGAGAATTTCAATATCTGAAGAACATCTGCTTGTTTACGTGTTTTTTTCTTAAGACTGCAGTTGCAATGAAAAAGCAGAGCAAAGAGAGTAAGAACACTGTGCTACTCTTACACTCCTATACTCTGAAACATCACGATCATATTTATAAAGAGGCTGGCATTAAATAAGCAAGCACATAAGATCTGTAAGTCAAACATACACCTGTGTCAAACATATTTGCACATACCTAGATATCATAAGATTTCAACATTTAACTTTATATAACACTCTTGGAAATAATTTCTTCCTCTGTTGTCATGGGTTATGCAGACAAAGTGCAAGAAGTCATCCATATGGACTGGAATCTCTATTAACACAAGCTTAACATAACACAGCATGTTCTTAGTTACTCTCCCTAGGCTCAGAGGCCCACCACACATCAGTTTCTTCCTACATCACAGCTTTTTGGTTGGATTAGACAATTATCAATTATCTAATTACTGAGAGTTTAAATAACATTCTGAATTTACATTTATTTTTCACAATATGCAAATATTTCATATTAATATAATCAAATTGATTACTGCATCTGGAGTTATTTCTGAATTTTCCATAACTGGCACTGCACTTCACCTAATCATCTCTAATTTTGCTATCATCCTATTACCTTCTGATACAAATGTAGGTTTAAAAATAATGTCATAGAGAACAAATCTGAAACTTATAACAATTCTTGCTGCACTGTGTGTTTTTTTTCTCTCGTTTTGCTAGCAAGCAAGCTTTCTAAACTTTCCCCTGATCAAATTTCATCTCTACTAGTAAAATTACTATTAGTACTCTATAATAGAAATATATACATTGAAGCGTACTAATAAAGATCAGGTGAAATGCATAATTTGAACGTTTGCTTCATCTTGGATTTTTTTTTTTTTTTATACTTCATCTTGCAAGCAAAACCAATAGACAGCTGTACATCCACCATACCCTGATGGTATCACTTGATATCATTCTTCTCAAAATACACGTAGAAGCACAAGGTTCTACTGTTCATAGGTGGCACACGATGTTACAGGATAAGCATTACAATTATCTTGGTTAGTCAAGCGTAGTCAAGGGTTTTTGGAATCTTTCATTTATTATCAAAAAGAGATTCCCAGATTATTCACTGACAGAAATTTCCTTTACAGAGAAAAGAGCAATATATCTGCAGAAGAAAAGGAACAAGGCACTTTTAGTTGAGGCATGGACTTTCAGAGGTGAAAAGGCTGAATACCCAAGGGAAAACGGTGTGGCTATCCTTAGGCAGGAATATTTTCTGCATACAGCTCAATGTGACAGCAGGATACAGACAAATAATGTCATTAGAATCATATAAGCAGTAGAATATCCCAGGTTAGAAGGGACCCAAAAGGATCAAACCCTACATCAACTACACTAAGTTATGGGAAAGACCTTTTGTTGTCATTCAGTCCAGGCATAAATTTCCTATACCCATAGTCAAATTCCTCAAATTCCACACACAACTGGGCCATGGTGATCTCCAACTCTGGATAAGTCTAACATCAGATGAGAATTCAGTCCTCTAACTCCACTTTCATTTTCTGCATACATCAACAACATCCAGAGCTAAGTTACCACAGCTTGGTGCACAACAGATCCCTATTTTGGGCTTCCTTGATTTCCCCTGAGTACTCTCTTCAGTTCATCCTTCTACGTCCACAAAATGCAGGAGCAGGAATTTCCTACTCTTCAGAAGGTGTCAAATCACACACCTTTCAATTCTGCCCTGCTCACCCACAAAGCATTTGCTTCACTCTCTCCCTAGTATGTTACATTCATTCTCTGCCAGCTGGCTCTACATGCAAAAGGAGAGCCTGCCTGTGGACAACTGGGATCACGTATGTCTTATGCATGGGTTCTCAGTGCACTTCATAAAAACCCAAGAACTCTACTTTATACCTACTGATTTTTAGCCTCCACAGCAAAAGAGAAACATGAGCTATGATATGTTCAGCTGCCTGCAGACACACTGACCTTATTTTTAAGCTTATTAGAAGTAACGCTTTGCATAAGCTGCTGCAATTTAATTGCAAAAACAAAGCAACAGGAAACAAATTTATTTTCAGTATCTGATTTCACTCACTATCTGTTAGACAGCACTTAACACCGTTCCCCCACATTTCAGCTGAGGAATTTTTCTTTGATTTTTCTCTTCAAAAATCAGTGAGGAGATGACCATAACTTGAGTTCATGACAGAAGAAAAGATTCAGCCCATTCAGGTGACCAGCAGTCTTTCAATGACTGCTGAAAGTCTTCTGTATGTACAACAGAGTACAGATTACCCATCTAACATCCACAGAAAATCGTAGTCTTCGGTTGGCCAGACTGAATGTTCATGATAAAAGAAACAGAATTAGATATAAGTAACAGTTAAATCTCCTTCCTAGTATTACTTCTTTCAAAACATTGCATTCTAAGTCTGATACATTTTCATGTATTCTGATTTAAACCTTGAAAGCAAAACAAAACAAAACTATGAATCCAAGCAGAGAAAATGCTCACTTATTTGGGCAATTTTTTGCTTTCTTCATAGCATCTTGCCTAACTGAAAGGCCAAATGCTGGCAAGATGCAGTTCTTACAAATGTCATTACTCCAGCAGAATTGACACTCTGACCTTCAACTCTCATTTATTTGCTTCAGATATGGCCATGTTTTGATGAATTCAGGGGAAATCTGCACTGCTGCTTTCCAAAAGAAATAAAAAGGTAAAGTCATCCATTTTAATGACTATACAGAATGAGATTCAACTGTAAGCAACTATATTAGGCTAGCTTCTCCTTCGAATGCTTTAAGAAAGAGGTTCCTTTCATGGTGACAAAAAAAAAAAAAAAAAAAAAAAAAAAGACAAATCACTTCTTCACAGATTCAAGAACAGATGCCACCATTTCACTATGTGGTTTTAGTTTGAAGTTGTTTTTCACTTTTCAGAAAAAGATTCCTTATTAATTTAGGAATAAGATGCATGTAAGCGTTGCCTCATTTTTGGTTGTGGATACCCCATCCCTGGAGGAATTCAAGGCCAGGCTGGAAGTGGCTCTGGGCAGCCTTGTCTGGTGGTTGATGACCCTGCACACAGCAGGGGGTTGGAACCAGATCATCATTGTGGTCCTTTTCAACCCAGGCCATCCTATGGTTCTATGACTTTTAGAATTTCAGTTGATTTTTTGCTGTGAAATAAATATTTTATTCTAAGCTAATGCTGCAAAAGTTATGGGAACAGATAACACAGACTTGCCTGCAACCTTGAAGATCCTTACTCCTTCCAAAGAGACAAATAGTAGGAAAAAAGAACATCTCTTGGGAGTCAGATGAGGAAAACAGCAAAAATTTTCTTGAAGAAATTAACACTTACTATGCTCTGACAAGGACGAACTACAGAAAAAGATATTCATTTTATAGCTACAATAAGAATTTCAAAGGCTTTGGGTAAATAAACCAATATAGAAATTAATAAAACAAATCCCTCCAAGTCAGCATCACTTAACAGAGTACAGAGAAATTATTTGGTTTTCTACTTTCTATTCTTGAACTATCTACCTAAATTATGGTGACTCTAAAGCATTACACAAATATAAACATTAAGATAACTGTCTCTAAAACTCAAGAAAACCCCTGTTGCTCACAGATTTGTGAAGAAGGTTATTTTTATTCAAGATGGCCTAAAAAAAGTGAAGTTAAAAAAAGAGGAGGAGGGAGTGAAACATCTTACAATATTTTTTTTTTCTCACTGCGCATTCCATTAGAAAAATCAGAGAAGAAGCTATCTTTTACATCATCTAAGTCTAGTTCACGTGGCTTCCCTTTCATCACTGAAGATAACCCTATTGCTTGAATACAAGAAATCAGTGCTGTTAGAGCAGCAGCAATGAATAAGTCTTTCTCAGAACTCCATGAATATATATATCCCCACATGGAACAGCCAGTTCTTGAGGCAGTACATAAGATTCATCCCTTCACCGGGTATGAAATATAAAAGGCCAAATAATCATCCCCCGAATACTAGTTACACTGTGTTGAAAGCTGGACTTGCCAAGACCTGAAGGTACAGAGATGACTCCAGGATGCTTCTACTGAGTGTAGGGAGAACTACCCTGTAATTTAAACATTCTGTCACGTGTCTGCCTGATGCACGGTGCTTCTACATACAATTCACAGTGTCCAAAGCCCTGGTTGAGGGCAAAGACACTTCCCAGAGATTGCTAAGAATCACCTGGGAAAATTATTCCTATTTCTCATGGCCTTGCTCAGAGTAGCATTAACTCTGTTGATGCTAGCACATCTGTCAGATGAGAGCTTAAGCAGTACAACAGAGGACAAATAGGCACCAAATTTATACAGCCTACCAAAAGGTCAGGAGTTGGCAAAAGAAATATTGGCAGCTTTCACCACTGCCAATGCTCGCATGCAGGCCTGACGTGTACTGACGTGTAGTTTGAACCTGTTTACTCTGCCCTTGGCACAAAAGCTGGTGCATCAGCAGTGTATTCCTGGAAAGGAATGTCCCTGAAGCTCTTCTGTTTTCCATGAACTCACTTCTAAGGCCTGGATGTAAGTGTCTTAAAATCAGTCACTCTACTTTCTTCTTTGCTCTTCTCACTGGCCTCTATTTATCTTTCTGAATTCAAAGAGCATACAGTTAAAAAGTAAACTGCGATATGCATAAGAGTCATACACAGTAAGTATAGCTATCACTCTCTTTTACTGTATAAATAAATAAATAAGTAGGATAAAAAGGCAGAGAGAAAAACAAGATTAGCATCACGTCTACGTTACCAGAATACTTTAAGAAAGTTAAAGATCTAGTCTGCTTTAAGGTTGACTGAAGGTATTTGTAAAACTCATTGTTGTACATGCTGATCTTACAAAACACATTGTACTGCAACCCCACGTATCTAATCAAGCCTTTCCAAAGGCAGCATCTTTCCTTCCCTCAGAGTTTTTCATGTTTAGCCCATATAAACGATATATATTCCTTTAAGTAGCAATGATTTCTGAATTATACATTTTCAACTGATTTATGTTCTCAGCAGTGTATAAAAACTTGACAGGAAACTTTGAATTGATGAGGATTCCTACCTTGCTTCCACTGTTTTTAAAGGAACGAAAAAAAGCCCACAGTATAAAGACGCCTATTTGTTTGAATTCCTTAAACAGAATCTGACTTTCAAGAGACTGCAAGGATAGAAGAATGCCACTGAAGTGGTGATATGATATTCGGTATAAAATAACACTAGTGGGAAACAAACACTGAAGCAAAAGATCTGCAGAGGCTGCTCTCAATGGCCAATACTGTACCTGAAATCACTAATTTCCATTGTTACCAACCAAGTAACGTGGAGAACTAGGACATCTCTTCTGAGAACAGGTACACAGAAGGCAGATTAACCATTACTACTAAGAAAGGCAATTTTAACATTCAATTGCCTATTAAGATAATTAAATACTAAAATTATCAAAAAAAAACCACTTCAGTTAGGGAATAATATTTTGTCTTAGGGAAAATGCTTTCTGAAGGTTTTCCACAACAATTGTTTTTCAGCATTAGTGGCACCTGCAGCCAAAGACAAATAGCCAAAGACAAATAGTCAAAATTCCATGCAATGACTCAGACAAGCAACTTATCTTCTCCAAGCTAATTAAAGGGTTTTTCCTCTGAGCTGAAGCTATCTAATCATGCAAGTATTCCCCCATTATTAGAGAGGACTCTCTGGAATTAATTTTTCAGCATGATGCAGACTAAATTTAGTACCTGACTTTTTAATTATACAAGTTAGATGCAAATCTTCCTAAATTTCACACAAACATGGGAAAAAAAAAACAACTATGAGACTAACATAATCACAGGCATGGTCCTATAACCAAGTACTTAGCCACAAACACTCAAGGATCTCTGAAGATCCAGATAATATATGAGGCATATCTCATAAATCACTGCAAATAATAAATTCTAATGTATTTACAGAGTTACAGATCTAAAGAGCAAATATTTCCTTTCCCACACAGCAGATCAGATCCTGCAGCACACTCAGTGGATAAGGAACTCCAGCGATGGCTATGGAAGTAAACGTGCTCCCAAGAAACTTGGCTGCTACCCATCACCAGAAGTTCCTGGCTCACATAAACACCTGCAGAAGTCATTTCAGACTGTTCCATTCCCATTACTTCAGTTAAAGCAAGAAAGGGGGTAACATAGTCAGAGAAGTCAAAAGGATGGAGGAGGGGGGAGAGGATCATGGAAGAGGTTTCGATAGACACAACATTGAGATTTCAGTTATAATCTGAGCTCCATTTTTCTGTACTCACAGACACACAAGTGTACGAATAATGAAGGAAATGCAAAGCAGAAGCGAAGACAACAGGATTTTCTAACGCTATGTGAGACTTCTGGTACAATTTTTAGTTGCTCCTTTGTCCTTATTTGTTCTGAGCTACTGAAATAACACTTCCTCTCAGTTCTGGCCCCACAGTTAGCCTAGCAAGATTTCAAAAGCCTACTGTGCTTCCCAGGTCAGCTTCAAACCTGCCTCTGCTTTAAAATGAGGAGAGCACTGGAGTGCGTGTGGTCAGGGATAAAACTGGTAGCTACCTCCTGGAATAACTGGTGCTTCTTGTTCTAGCGTGATGTAAAGACTAACATTTGATCATCCACTAAGACAGACGCACAAGACTAACACCAGGGAGCAGCTCTGGGAGAGATACACTTGGAAGCATTCAGCTTGCTGCATTTCTTTCCTAAGCTGTTAAAGAATTGTGCTTTGCGCTTGAAAACAAAGATTTAACTCACTGAGTGAAAACACTTCCTTTGTGTTGCACGCCTCTTGCACTCACTGTATGATACATTACCCACCAATCAAACAAGTTAGGTGATACAGCCTTTGTAAATCATCAACCCACATCCTCAGCTGCCATATTCAGTCTCACCTCCAATAACACCTCCTCTGGTTAATGTCATTATGCTTTTCTCTTTAAAATCTTCTTTCCTTTGCAAATTATTAAAACCATTCATGTTGACACACCATCCTGTAACTAAAGACCCACAGAAGCAAGGAATACCACATGGCAGTACACTCCATCTTGCTGTCTATGTAATTACTCTGAGGCCAATAGCAGGATGTTATTCCAACAAGTGCAGCAGGTTTCTTAAAAAGCATTGAGATTTCTCACACTTTTGTTATTCATAAGTGAACTTCAACTGAGAAATTTTGTTTTTTCAAAAGACAATCATAATCCAAATGGTCAACCAGCTCAAAGTCTACACTTCTCTGGCACTGCTAAAAACACAAAGGCTGCATGCCCTGACTTTCTATCAGCCATACTCAATAAGATCTGTATATCATTTCTGCAGCTTTATCCCCAAGCTTTTTTAGCCTTAGCAGAAGGAGCAATTGTAAAGGGTAAAAAGTCTTTCAAAAAGATCTTTTAATTTCCTTTTTAATCTTCATCATTAACAGAATGTCTTATTTTGCTCAGCTGAATTAGGTGAAAGCGTTTTAAAACAATGTCGGCTGATATCTGATATGGCTGATAGCGCCATATCCTCTATCAGTTACAAAGCTCTTTATGCATATTTCTGGAGACACTGGCTATTCCTGGAAATAAAAACTGCTAAGAAGGAGTCAAAGCTTAGGTTACAGAGCACATTCTGCTTGAAAAGATTTTATTTTCTGCAGGAGAAGGAGAAAGAGACCAGGCCAGCCTCTAGGGCTGAAGCCGTTTCCCATCTCTTCCTCTGAGGAAGGAGATGGTGACCAGCAGGCTGCTCCCAACCATTTCTGCACCTCCTGCTGCACAGCAGCATTGCCATGCCTAGCTGGATAACCTGCCAAGGGGATACAAACGCAGCACAGAGTTCAAGCTCTGACAATGATTGTAATGCTCCTTTTACTTGGTATCACAACTAACCAAAAGCAAAACACTGTGTATGCAAGAGGCCTTTTATTGAAGCTGCACTGTCTCAGCAAACCACAGAGTGCTGGCTGGGAAAGCATGCTGCATTTGCCACTGATGAAAAATCTTTTGCTAGGTGAGGTCTGGGGGAGAGGATTTGAGACACGACCTCCTGCTCTGCGCAGATTTAGACCTGACATTGCTCCCATGTGTTCACAGCACTGTTGTCTTGACAGATCAACAGACCACGAAACCTTTCTCACTGCCCTAAACTCAGCAAAGAAGTCACATGGATGGACAAGGCAGCAGATTTTATTGTAAGGAGTTACAGCTTTCTGATCTGCTCTAATGCTGGTACAAAGAAAAGGCATAGTCAGAATGGACCATCGATGTGGGTCCCATCCATGTGGGTGGATGGGAGCTTCCTTATAGGGATGTAATGAAAACGAAAACGAGGTTAAGGGAGAAGAGGGCAGGAGGAAAATGGGATATAATGCAGACATAAAACTCTGGGGTGGGAAGCAGTTCTTTAATAAGCATCAAGAACTTAACAAACTCTGGAATTACATTTCATTACAAGGTGTCCCCTACAACTTGTAGATGAGAAACAGAGACCATCCTAAGGGAAGTGTCAACCACCAGGGTACAAGACAACACTGGCTGCAGATCTGAACCTAACTTTGGGGACGACTGCAGAAGAAAACTGGAGTTTTCACAAAGACAATCCAAGGGGCCTCACCCTCCCACACTCAAGCCTTGAAACGTGGATCAGAATTTTCTTTCAGCAAAAGAACATCAATTGAGTTACACCCAGCATCAGTAGATTCCCCCATGTCACAGTCCCCTTCCCAGATACCGTTAAATAGGCACCTAAATGTTCATATTCACAACACCACTTTGCTTGAAATAGGTTATGTTTAATGCTGTCTCTTAGGCTAAATTTCTCCTTGTCTGAAAGTTAGAAAACGCATCATTCCTCAAAGAGAGATTTGGTACTCTTTTTTACTGGAGGCAAAAGCACCAAAAATAAACAGAACAATTAAGCAACCATTAATGAGAACAGTTTTCATTAAAACACTTTCTAGAGGGTAATGCCTGCATTCATTTAAAAAAAACAACTTGGAACAGGAATGAATGCAATATAAAAATTATTTAGTGAAACTTTTTAGCAGAAGTCATTACAGCAGTAATTTCACTGATAATCATCAACATATGGGGAAAGTTTCTGTATGATGCATAAAAACTGTTCTCATGGATAATTTTGTGGACTAGGCTGCAATTTAATCCAGCTTAAAATCCAACACGTACAACTAAAAAATAAATGCGTTTAATTGTATTATTCTTCTGTACCAGTATAGATCAAGGAATAATTGGTCAGGAAGGAGTTCTGTAAAAGAAGACTTAATTTCTACAGAAGATTCATAGTCCAGCAGATGGTTTTATTTCAAGAATATTCTATCCCAACCATGTGATTAAACTTTTAGTGCCGACTCATTACTCCTAATTACATTAGGAGTAAAAAATACAAAATACATTACAGAAAACACAAGGCGAACTATAAAGCCTGTGATGTAACAACCACCCAACAGCCATGTTTCAGTATCAAAGCCAGACACCGAGGACTTGAAATTCTAGCACAAAAAATTCTTGAACGTGACTGCCAATTTTTAATGTCATCATCATAATACACACCAGAATCACAGAATCATAGAATTGCTCAGGTTGGAAAAGATCTTAAAATCATCAAGTCCAACCTCAACCTGACCATTCTACCGAACTCTAACAGCTCTCTACTACATCATGTCCCTGAGCACCACATCCAAACGGTTTTAAACACATCCAGGGATAAATCTTAACTGGGATTACTACCATCACAGCTGCTAAATCTAGCATACACTTAACAGCGTGGAAAAGGAAATTAAACAACGAAAGAAGTAAAATTATTATTCCACTTACTTTGCATGTGTACCAAGTACAAAAAAAAATTTACACATTTTCTATGTGCATTTGGAAATGACTATCAAAGCAGTGAAGGTGATTCTTAGTGCATACATGATGTTACAATATAGGTACAAATAATGTACAATATGTATACAAATAAGGCCAAAATGCGAAACCCTGAGAAGTACCGTCAAAAAATGGCCAATTCTGCAACCTTAATTTGGCCTCTTTGGGCACTCTTTGAGTTTTCTGTGATACAATGTGTGGCTGTACAGTACTTTTTCTGTGGGACTTCTATGACAATTTTACTGGCTGTACAAAGCCAGGTCACTAAGAAGTCTAATCTATCTTCTCCTTTAGAGTGCAATTATAAACTGCCATTGAGAATTACACATTGAGCTTTGCTGTGATGCTCACTGACAGCACAGCAGCAACAGCTTGGAGAAATCTGAACAGACCTTACTAAGACACGAGGAGCATCTTTCCTCCCTGGACAGACCAGAAGCAGAGCACAGAGGAACAGTAAGCTGCAAAAAGAGCAGTAAGATTTCATTTTCAATGCTCAATTACATGTGTGCCAGCTTTCAAAGTAGTAATTGTACCATGCTAAATTGAATCACGTCTGTATTTCTACAACTCAAGAGCTATGGAGTGCAGGAACAAAAATAACTGCGTGTAGCATGGTTTAGGCAAGCCACCCACCTTCAGTGAAATAGAATCTGAGGTGCAGGAGGTGGGAGAAAATCTGTTTTGTGTGTGTGTGGCAGCTGGGAGCTTTGAAGGACACGTAAGATCAGCTGTATCATGTAAGGGATTGTCTTTTATGTATGCATTTATTTATTTAAATCAGTCACTTGTTTCATGGAAATTCCCAGCATTTCCTAACAGCAGGAGCACTGGAGCCAAGTCTGAGAGCAGCAGCACCCCACAGCAAGGCCCAGGGCAGGCTGCTGCACTGAGCTCACAAGCTCACTTGCTCCCTGCACTGCCAACAGCAATGGGCTTGTTGCCACTTAGTGGGGAACGCTGTCTTGCAGAAGCATCAGAAGCATCAGATGTGCTTTTCGTGTAGTATACCTGAATGCTTTTCATGCCAGAAGAAAGTTGAAAACTTTGTGACACCGGGAATTCACAAAAAAGTGTTTTGCTTTGACACATTTTGAGCATGTGTTAAAAAATAGATTATTATAGTGTGCTGGAACTACCTTTAGCTGTTACTTGGTGATTCTGAGTTCCACAAACAGATGACTAGCTAGCCTAGAAATGTCTCGTTAGTCCTACGGAGCGTTTTTCAGCTAATGACAGGCAGTGTAGAAACACACAGATATTGTAAGAATGAAAAAAGTTGACTGCAAGTCAAGTCAGCAGAGGATCGATCTAATTGCCTGGCAGTAACTTCAAGCATTGAGTCAGAAAGTGCTACTTGTATCTCAACTGAGTGCTCTCACCAAGAATTCCTTAAATCCATTATTTACCAGTTGTGAGCAGTGAATGAGTCCAGAGAAGAGGAAAACACCTCTCAATGACCACGTGTGCCTAATGCACACAGCAACTTCTGGTTAAGCAAGAGTTCACAGCTATTTGCACTCAATGAAAAACAACAACAACAACTAAAACCCAAATCTGCCTGATCCAAATCATAGACTCATAGCACTACTCAGGTTGGAAAAGACCTTCAAGATCAAGACCAACATCAACCTAACCACACTACTCTAACTCTAACAACACATGACATTATTGAATTTATCAGCCAATTTCTCAACTTCACCAACTACTTACAGATGTGAGCCTCTTTATTAAGCTTTTCCATCACAAGCTTTTCTACTTCCCTTTGCAAAGTCAGTTTTCCCATTATCAGGTTGAGCTAGAGGTTTCATACAGAACGCAATGCCTTGTCCTGCCAACATACTGGAAATTAATCTTGTCTCAGCGCACAGCAGGCAAGGTATACAGAGTTAGGTAGAGAACAACATTGTTTAACGAGACCAGACAGGTCATCTGGTCATCTTGCATCTGGCAAAACGAAGGCCAAGCAAAGATCCTGCTATACTCTACACACAGCAGGTGTATGAAGGGCAAACTTAAGCTAAGCCAAGTGAAATTCATTGGCACAGGAATAAGTGTGGCTAAGAGAGCCACAGCCAGTTTGAAGCAGTACCTTCAGAACAGCCTCCCTGCAGGAGGCACAGAAACAAAATGACCTACTCAACACAGGAGCACAATGATTAATGTGCTGAAGGATCGTCCGGCGTGGAGAGCTGCCAGGGCAGCTTCCCAATGGCCTCCACAGTCCCAGCAACTTCTGCTGGAGCCAAGCCTACCAAGGCTGTGAAAGGCCATTAATGCACTTCCACGGCACATCGAGGCAATGTGCAGCAGTGCAGTGTGCTATGGCAAATGCTTTCTGCCTTCACTGACAGAACGAGCATGGCACTCCAAAAGCTGAGCAATGCAAATACCCCGGCATACAAAGCTCTCATGCAGACACAACAAGCACCACATTCACCCTTCCCACTTCTGAATCCTCACTATTTAAATAAATAAGTCCTGCAAAACAGCCTGCTCAAGTTCTCTTCTAATTTTTAGTACACGTGTACCAAAAAAAAAACCACCTAGAACTTTGGATATGCACTCTATCCTTCCATTTGACATAGATCTGCACTATAAAAGAGATGATCTGCTTCTATCTTCATTTTTTTAGCAATAATATTATCTCATTCCTGGCTTCTAAGTTGTACATTGATGGTCAAAAAATCCGTATCTGTGTTCTCAGAACAGAGTTATCAAGTGTCAGACAAAAGAGACTAAATGTATCTCTGTTCCCCACGCAACACCATCACTCAAGGAAAACCTGAAGAAATCTATCAATCGTACTCACCCAAGGCTGGTAAATGCAAAACATTTCATTACAGAGGAAATCCACAGAGTCAGCCCCAAGAGCTTTCTCCACTGCACAGCAGTTGAGGTAACAAGGCAACAAGAATGCAAAGGTTTATTGCTACAAATCTGAACAGAGCACTCACATTTGTGCTGGAGCAGTGCCCAACCTAGTGAGTTCAGTCTGACTGTCAGCTCTAAGGTTTGCCTCCCAGTGGCAGTGCGCTCAAGGAAGAAATCAGAAGAAAAAAAGAGAGCATATTCTCTTGACAGAATATGCAGATATTTACTGGCTCTAAGAGAACATAGGAGTACATCAAAAGCAAGAGATCACTAAGAGCTAGAGGCTCATTTTAAGATGTGCAGTCTGAGACTGCTTCAGTGACAATATGACTCCACCAATGTCAGTGCAATAGCATTAATTTGCATTACGACCTCAGAGTGACTCAAGAGTCAAATCTCTATGTCATCCATTCAAGTAAAACAAAATGTGGAGTCTGGTCTAATTAGAACAAGTGAGGACTAAATCAGGATAGATGTTAGAGGCACTAGTTTGGAGTGAAGCAGGAATACACACAAAAAGAAGCACACATGCATTACAGTATGGTATAATGATAAAGACACAATGAATAATCTGTTCATCAAGAGAGAAGGAAGAAACTTTTGAGACAAAATCTCTGTAAAAGTGTTTGTCCAGGTGTCACTTCAATTTCAGAAAGTTTCAGAACTTAGCTACTGCAGCAAATTTATTCCCCCCAAAACACCATTATATCTTTTCATTTTCAATAGTGCCGATTATTTTTCTTCTAGTAGCTTTAGTAACCTATAAATTCCTGCCCTACTCACTCAACCATTTGGATTCTTCCAAAGCTCATACATCCCACCAAGAAACTGACAAGAGTAAAGGTACTGTGATTGTACCTTCAATACTGTGATTGTATCTCCAATGCCAAAATCTTGCTCCCTGCAAAAGCCACCCAGTGTCCAGAGCACATTTTAGTGGAGATGAAGCTTAGTCAGGTTCTCAGTGTTAGAGAACAGCGTCTTACAATTTAGATCATGGTAGCAATACTAGCATGCTTTGTTTGTATTTTTGATTTATTTTTTACTGTGAAGATGTAGAACAATCCTACATTTTCCTCCTTTTTTAGAGGATGAGGCAGGTGATGTCTTCCTGCTTTGTCAGAAAATTTATTCTAAGTATGGAGCTCCTTCAGGATAGAGATCAAGGAAAAAGGAAAATAAGCACTGACTCAGCTCCTGAATTGCAGTTACTGCAACAAGTTCTAAGAGGCAACACAAAGGGAGGTAGCATTTGTTTCCAGCCCTCTCAAGAAGTCATGTAAGCACAGAATCGACTAATTAACGTTAACATTCATTTCCATGCCAAAGCAGCAATAGCTTCCTTTCATATATGCACTGACAGAACTTCAGTGGCAGAAAATACCGTTAGTATACAGTAAAAACTGCTGTGTACGCATCTTTAGTACCCGCTCTGAATATTCAGTAGAGCAGACAGAGGCAACAAAGCTTACTCAAAATAGCTGCAACTCTAAAATCCATGTGGCAATTTCCAAGAACAGGAACATTATGTCACCAGACTACGTTGGAGAGGCAGCACAACATAATGAGGTCAAATCCCAAACATACTATGGCTAAAGCAGGCTTTTTTATGAGTTTGTTTATTGGTTTAATGAAAGCACAATTTTACCTTTGCTTCAAAACAGCAAAATGAGCTTTTATTTAGTGGGAAATGCTCTGGTAAGACCAAATAGTCTATGATCAGAACACAGTACAAGACTAAAGGTTAAGAAGCACCATTAACCATCAAGTCTAAAAAGGAGCTGTTAATTGGTGTTCTCTTTTGGAGTTTTCAGAGTCTTTAACACTGTATTGAAAATGTTTACTAAAAAGAAATGAAAGATCTGGCAGGAGCTGCTGGCCGCAGGCCAATGTGGCCGGATGCTGTTTGGGAGAAACCTGCTGCCAGACCTGACAGCCATCGCTGCCTAGCAGAGCTTCTCTTCTCAGCAGTTCCTTGACAGAAATATTTCAGTAACATTTTATTAACTTTCTGTTAATAAACACTTATTGCTTTCAGAACTATTGTAACATTCTAAGTGGCATAACATTGCAACAACCTCTTCTAGAGTCGCCAGGAAACGCATGGGGATTTGTGGACCACTGGTGCAAGGTACCCAAGATGTGCCTACTGAAAGCAAACATACAGCGATCCTGTGACCTTCTGGGACAACACGTTGACCAATTTGCCTATGGAGCCTATGGAGGATAGCTTTTAGCCTGTGGAATTCTTGCTTTGCATTAAGAAATGCTTTTCTGTAACAGCAATGCTTCATGATGTTTTTCTGCACTGTCTCTAACAGCAGCATGAGACTCAGAGTAATTTAAAATACATACCTATATAAAATACATATTACTAGCTTTAAATTATATGCATACAAGGTACACATCTTTGCCTTGGAAGATGACTGCAACAGTCATTCTAAAATAGCCTTGGATGTGAAATTGCAAACAATCTTAGTTTGACAAAGGGGGGTGGGAGAGGGTCCTTCCAACCACTTTTTTTTTTTTTTTTTTTTAATGTATATTTTTAATTACTTAATATTGGCAATAATATCCATGCAAACCAACTCTAAACAAAGCCTATGCATTTGTGTCCCATTTGTTAGCAACTGCATTCTTACAGCCTTCTGCACAGTTCTGCAGCAGTAAGAGCAAGGTAAAAATTACATCAGCTGTAAAGCATGAATTCTGTGTCCCTGAACGCAGTAGTAGACTCCATGAGATTTCCCACTTTTTAAATATGCTACAAGTAGATCGTCGTTTGCATGTTTTCATGAATGTCCATTTTAGTCAAGAGGGTTATAAAACATACAGTCTCTATTTCCCAGTATGTAAGCAGCTAATTAAAAACCCTCTGCAAGCTCTCATTTTTATTTCAGAACAAAGATACATTTCTACAGGGCAAGCACAATGTCATTCAGAGGTAGAGACAAAAATTCAATTTTACAGCCCTGAGGACATAAACTTTTTTTTTTTTTTTTTTGTCATTCTTAACCCCAGAGAGAGAGCAGCCGGCTCAGAGCTAAAACTTTTCACAGAGGCTTAGGCTTGAATTTCTCGCAGCAAACCCTACCACCCTCCTTACCCCTCTCTGCAGCACCTCCTGCCTCCTGAGCCCCACAGCTCTGCTGTCTTTGAGGGGCAGCTGCTCCCAACAACAGCTAAGCCTGCATTGTGCAACAAGCCTCTATTTCTTAAGCACAGCTGTGTTTTCTTGAGAAAAGGTGCCTTCAGGAGATGTTCGGAAACTACACCAAAGTTAGAGAAGCAAATTGGCTGTGACACCTCCAGCGCAAACTACACTACTGCATCGTGGAAATCAAGAGTTACATAAACTGCATGCAAAAGCACATCCCAGCCCTACTAACATTGAACAAACACAGAAGAAATGCCCACCTCAGCAGTTACCAAAAATGATATATTAAAGTATTTGGATAAGGCAGTGGAGCAGAAAGTCATAAAATTCTATTAATGATTTTCAAGCTGCAGTGAAAGAACCACCTTTAGACCCAAGTACAATACACTGTCCTTCTGGGAGTCCAGAAAACATACCATGCTTATACATTTATGAAGAACAGTGTCCAAGAAAGCTTCTCCTCCCTTAGCACTGAAGAATTCATTTCCTATGGAACTTTTGTGTCTTTACACCCTGAGGATGCTCTGGATGCCAGCAACATCTGGGTCACCTGCCATTCACTGAGCGAAAGGAAAGAAGCTTCTATATAATTAACACATTCCAACTTCCTAGTTTCTAACATTCACATGGGATTAATTATGTATAATATTTAGAATACTGGCATTTAAATTCTGCACAGCTCTTGATTCTCACACTTGAGAGCACTAATGAATCATACTTTTATCCTGCCTGGCTTCTAAGCAGATGCAAAAACCAAAATTACACTAGAATTAAAACAACCCACAATATTAAACCACAAACAGCAGTAAGTTGGAAAGAGATTGAAGTTACCTCAACTTACTTAGCTCTACACTACATTGGCTGCTCCATCAACTTGGTTCTCAACTTCACATCGGAAACTTCACTCATTCACTACAATAAATGTTTAAAAAACCAAAACCAAAAACAAAAATAAAACAAAAAACAAAAGAATATTTATTTTCACCTCACAGGTTCATGACTTTAAGGCCAATACATTCACAACTGGTAAAGAGGCCATGGCCACTTCTAAGTCAATACTGGCCTCTCTTCTTTTTCCCATTCAGGTTTTTTCCCGAAAGGTGGAAACTGATTGCGGTAGTTCTCTGTGCAATCTCTGCTGAATTTCCATGTATTGGAGAGGAAATACATGAGAGAAATAAATACTGAGTCATCTAAACTGTACTCAGAGAAGACATCACAACTGAAAACCTCATGTTCACAAAGATAAAAGATGTTTTCATTTCAATTCGCAATTTAATATCTCAAAAATTTGCCTCTTTCTACACTTCAAACATTTGCCTTCAATATATTCACTTCTGCTTTACAGCTTGCCTTATCCAAAAGCTATTCCTGCTTTGTAACAAAAGATCAATTCCCAACTCCTGGCCTTGAAGACCAAGTCTACAAGCTTTGCCTTCTCTCCCACTGTTCTCATTATTGAAACCTATTTCTCTTAGAAACCCACATTCCTCTTAGCTCTACACCCCTCACTGCAGACAATTAGCATTACAAAGAACCCGGAGTGTAATGCTCACACATTAAAAGACTTTAAAAGTTGCAGGTTTCATTTCATTACACTGTTTTCCTTAATGTGATTGCCCAGATTCATTTACAACAGGACAAGACCATACAAATGAGAATGGCTGGATGTATTTAATGTAATATTTACTAATCCAAGTATGTGTCATTACTTCATTACAAACAGTTGATCCAACTATATACAGAAAGGAGAAAGTTAGTTAGAAAATAATTTTGAGAGAAAAAACACAGTATGACAGCTTTTATTTCTACACAAGCTCCTCTACTGTTACAGTACTTCCAGGATACTTCTTCCTGTCACTGTGCCTCTCCACAAAGGACCTTCCAGTGGAATTAAACTTACAAGAAAATTTAGTTAGTTATGTACTTCTCCATCTTGGAAGCAGTGATTCCTGCAGGGTCCTTAGATTTGACACACAACTCTCTTGTCAAGCACACTTCATCTTCTCGTATTAAAATAAATCAGTAAAAAGTAGGGTCCTTATGATACGGAAGTAGTCGTTACCTGCTACTTACCCTGCAAATGATCTTTCCAAGGACATCTGAAGGCAACCGTGCTTTTGTGCGAAGATAAGGAAAATACAGGTGAGAAAGATGCAGAGACTAAAAGGATCAACTTGGTATACAAGTGCTTTTCTTTAGAAATGACTTTAAAAGTGCCCTACTGAAGCCTAAGCACATTCTTCCCTCTCTGTGCCACGTAAGGAATGTACAGAGAAAGAAAGAGCAGGGAAGAAAAGCAGTGTGCAGTAGACCTAATGCAAGCTAATGAATAATTATTCTCTTCTTATTTGTATTAGTCCCTAAAGTCATCTTTCAATTTATACGACCAAAAAGAGCAGTATGTAAGGACTATTTGGAACATGACAAAAAATTGTTATTCTCAGAACTCTGATTTATAAATTTTATGGACAGTTAATCTGAGTTAGAAACTTCTTTCAAAATGAAAGAGTTTCTGTTTACAGTTGAGTGAAATGCGAGCATAAACATAAAAGAAAATAGAAAAATAAATTGAAAGACCTCCACTTAAACCTTGTCAACATTTGCACAGGCCTGCCTATCAGCACACACTATTTTATATTCATAAAACTTTGCCAAGTGACAAAAAAATTTACCAGAACTAGAATTCACTAAGAAAATGCTTTTTCATCTCTTAAGCAAAGTTTAACCCAAAAATCAGGTATCAAGCTGCTGACCCAACAGTACTCACCTATCAGGACTAAGGAATCAATTCAATCTTTAGGTAGTTCTTACATGACGATCATCTTTCCACTGCAAAAGCTCTGAAGCACTGAACCCTATGAAGGGGCTCTGGATCAGAGTAGAAAGCTCAATGAACAGAAGAAGCGTATTTGTTATATTACTGATTGAAGCATACATTGTTTCCTTATTTCAAGGAATGAACACTCAGCATCACTAGCATATTGGAGTTTTCTGCATTTCTTGTTCACCAGTTGCAACAATCACATTTACAAAACAATATTAATTCCAGTACAAATATTCAGAAGTATTAGCAGACACATAACATCCATATGCTATCTAAGCAGAATGCCAATATTACAACTAATTCACCGGCCAGAAGAAGCCTGCATTGAATGAATCTTTTTCTTCATGTCTTAAGACCATCTCGCCCAAGACACTTGTATGTCATCAGTGTCCTCAAAAACTTGGCCTGAAAATATCCAAAAATGGCATTTCTTCAGCCTCTGTAGGAAAAAATATATATCTTTACAGCTACTAGGAATTTCTCAAATTCTAGCCTGTGTCTTTTCTAAAGAGATAAGAGCCTGGCCCACCTTACCTACATCCCGCCACTCATTCTTTGAAAACTATATGTACAACGATGCATATAAAAGGGGCTCATTTTCCCAATCTGCTTAGGTAAGTGTATTTTATTGCACTGATGACCAGAGAAAAAGGATCCGCTGGAATACAACACTGAAATTTTCTGAGCACCATTCATTCATTCCCATTTCAACATGATTTGTGCTCTGTGTCTGCTTTGAGGAGAAGTGCTCCTATAATACAGTGAAGAACAAGAAACCTCTTAACTAAAATGACTAACACATCAACAAAAGAAGGAAAAAATGCTAAATGCTATAGGGATTACAAAAATCAATCCAAGTTAAATAATTCATTTTCCGAAATGTCACAAAGTTTGCATCACAGAACTTAATTCACCCGTGTGCTACAGAAGCTAAGTATAGTATGAGAATTCTTTTAAAGCTCGAGACACAGCCTCTGAATCTTAGAATGAGGCTTCATATATTTCATACATTGCTTGTTTTATAACAACAAAAAAAAAAAAAAAAGAAAAAAAGTGAAAGTCTTGCAAACAAATGCCACACTATCTACTGACTTTTAATCTTTTTACTGATCTACCCATACACCACATAGATGCCTGTCATAACCACTAAGTAAGTAACACCTGTTCTTTACCTAAAGGGAAAAGGCAAGAGAAGTTTTATAGATTATCTAGAAGGTTAATGGGTCTAAAGTGATTAAATGTGAAATGAACTGAGACGGTAACGGAAATAACTTTCAGGTTTTGCTGCTCAAGTCCCAGTCCTTCTGCCTGCTCGTGGTAAATAAGGCCACATGGTAGGGAAAGAAGGACAGAATTCTAGATTAAATGCCAATATCTGTTAGTGAGGGTACAAAATTGATTGTGAATAGAAGTTTAAAACTCACTATCCTCATGTATTCTGTCTAAAGTAATAAGCGACCTCCTAGAAAAAATGCTTTTCAGATCAAATACAAAAAAGCAATTTTCAGGACCAGTAGCAAAAGGCAATTTGAAGGCAGAGACTCCTTGCGGAGAATGAACTACCCTTTTATTTTTAACAAGGCAATTCTGCTTCAGTATGGCTTTTCTTCACAACTGCCACTGCTGGGAACAGACTGTGGCTCTGACAGGCCCCTGACCATTTCAGACTTCACACACCAACTTCCAAAAGCACAGAGCAGCAATACCTGCCTTACCATTTTTTCCATTAACATAGGAGATATTCTGTTTTCAACATCTTTACCTTCCACTGAGTTGAGAATGACTCATAAAACCTCAATGAAGTAACATGAAGTAAAGGTACCAAACCCATGCATTTAACCTCCTGAATTGTCGAATGCCAATAATAACTGGCATTTCAGCCATCTCCCTGGCATTCAGCAACAGCTGAATTTTGATTATTGAGGATTTGTTCTCTCTCCCTCTCTAAATTGTTTAAATTATTGCACTCATTTGCCCGCAGTGCTGAAATTGAACATTTTATTTTGAAAAACGAAGTATTTCCAGATACATACTCAGAAGATGCCAACAACACTAAGTAAGGTGAAAAGAACAACAGTAACTCAAAAATCCATACCTCAGAAGAGCAGCAGCTTGTAAGAAGAGCTGTTACTTATTCCTGAATATATAATACGTCTTACAATGTAACCTGACAGCCCAAGAAAAGTCAAGTTTCTTTCTCCTAATTTACTAAGGACCTTCAGAAAACATGAGTACCTTTACAGTGGTTTATTAAAACCAGTTTGGTGCTGCAAAAGACAAGAACAATTCTGTAGTTGTGCTGAGACAGAACAGAGAAGGCAGGGTAGCAGCTCATCCCACCCAGATGACTACTACCATAGAGTGGATGATGTGAACATCAAAAGCAGACCCAACGCTCAACACACACACAATTTCCGGTATTCTTTTCCCCACTGTGCTGCAGAAAGCATTGGTAATTCCCCTATAAATAAATACATGAATATCTATAGCCAAATGTTTATAGCTGGGCTAGATCTTTGCAGTTACTCAGCAACCTACCTGGATCCTGACGAAGCACATACCCCAAAAAAGGACTAATTTCAAGGCATTAGAACACCAAATCACTGAGAGATGGATCTATTAGAAAACCCTCTCTGATTTTATGATCTGAGGAGCTGGTTTAGAAAAAAACCCTCACTCCCTGAGAAGTGGAGAAGAGGTAGCACTTGCAGTTACTCCAAAAATGACCACTGCTGCACGCTTATTTCCAGTTTAGTTCAGTACAACCTGTAGGAAATGTGTGGCTCCCTCAGCACAAGTTAGCAGCCCTCAACTCCTCAGGGACACCCGTCCTTCCTCCACATAACCACTGGTTGAAACCCAGAGTTTAAGTATCAGAGATGTATTTGATTAATGGCTGTGGATGCCCCATCCCTGGAGGCATTCAAGGCCAGGCTGGATGTGGTTCTGGGCAGCCTGGTCTGCTGGTTGGTGACCCTGCACATAGCAGGGGGTTGAAACTAGACGATCATTGTGGTCCTTTTCAACCCAGGCCATTCTGTGATTCTATGATTGTATGATAATTTACACACAGTATGGCAGTTAGCATTTCAAATACGCCCTGTAGTCTCCTTGCCATTTAAGCTGTAGTGGATGAAGGATGGTTTTTATACTCATAGGGGTGTTCACAAAACAGGGTGTGATCTTAACTGCAAAACTAAACCAAAAATAACCAGAAGGGCAAATTGAGCCTATTAAAACACATGGAAAAAGGATCATAAAAAAAAAAGAAAAAGAAAGCAGGACAGGAAAATTAAAAAGCATTTTCAAGCCCTACATAGCTGCGACACTGTTGTATGAGTTTGGTTTAGCCATTCTTATTCAGAAAGGTGTCATGTCAGCCAGTTCTTCCTTAAGCATTACGTGAAGCATAACAATGCTGCAAGGTACTGAAAGAACACTCATCTTGTTTTGCAGACAAATTACGGTAAATTCAATTCCACTTCTTCCATTAGCACAGCACAAAGACAGAGAAATTTTGTCTAACATCCACCGAGACAGGAAACAGACAGCTAAATTGGGATTGCAAAGCTCTGAATGGCATATATGCTGCAGTAACTCCTGAAATTTATTTCCTAAGAGAAGCAATTAGCGAAGTAAAAGATAAACACAGTCATTTGGGTCCAAGTGACTACTCTGCAGTTATTTTCAATCATGCACTGATGTTGTATCCAGTTTCTGATTCCATGGGGATCTGATATCCCTAGGAAATATATCACATCAGTAAGCATACATCTGCACGTGCACAGTGTACAGATTTGTTGTATGTTAGTTAAATCAGCCCTGTTCAAACTACTTCTTCTCCAAGATCCAGTCTTGACAGGGTATTTATATCAGTAATTACACTGCCAATACATCCCACGTCACTTATTTTTTCATCACTAATGTTTTTATGATAGGAAGTTGGATCCCTGGTACACATTATCATGATTTTAAATGAGCTTCTGCTAAAGATAACAGTCTCCCAACTCAAGCGCATGTTGTCCTTTTGCCAAGATCAAGCAATATGTTCCAGATCACAAAGCAAGAAGCATCAGCACCTGGGCTGCTGACAAGGAGCAGCTTTGTCTTTACCAGCTGCATCTTCAGAGACAGGTGCAGGGACACACGTTCAGACAGGCACTGCACTCAGCACCACCTAGCACTCTGACTTGAGCAAAATGCCAGTGAACAAATTGAAAATATGATTTACCGAGTCATTTCCCATTTCCACACTGACAGCATAACTCGTGCTCTTAGAGAACACCTGAAAGATCACCAGCATTTTGCCTTCCATTTCAACATTTCGTTATCAGCCCGAAGTAAAAAAAAAAAGAAATTAAATTTTCCTTCTGATTAGAAGGGGCTCTTCCTAAGCTTGATGTCTGTGTGTGCCACACGCTGATATCAGCTTGTTTTGCAAAGCTCTCCAAAAGGCCTGGGGGTGGGAAAAAAGATTATAAAAAATTAAGAAACCAAAAAATCCTTCTTGTGTTAAGTTAGTCATCTGCAGGGTAAAATGACACAGCCTTATGGCATAATAAATATGAACTGCAGATGACTTGTTAATGTACATATATTTTATAACAAAATGGTCCTTTTTTTTTTATCCTGCTGTTACTTTACAAAGTCTTGCAACATGAAGATTTGAACAAATAAGACCTGTATTCTTATTTGCAAACGTTCAGAACGGAATGTTTTCATTTAAAAAAAGTTACCAGAAGTCCACAATAGTAGGAATGGGTCCTAGTAGGAATAGTAGGAATAGTAGGAATAGTAGGAATGGGATCAATTAGATTGATCCATTCAGATTCCAGAGCCTTATCCTCATGCCAAGAGAGCAAGGTCCTTATGAGAGCGAGGTGCAAACATGTTGGTGCCACCGAGACACTCGGGTTTTACGATACTACGCATTTGTAATCTAAAGAAAGGTATCAATAAATCAACTCAGGTAATCTTAACAAGGAGATGTTCTTCCTATGAAGTAAAAAAACATGAAAACTAATGTTGTTCAGATATTTCATATTTATAACACAGATGTCATTCAGATACTTCATATCATTTATTATAACCCCCTGGTTGCTGCTTTCTTACAGCTCAACTTTACAATTACAATAGATCCATTAGACTGACAGGACGTATTAATCTGTCTTATAGAAGTAAGACTTCATAGCATAGCAGATAACTGCTAACAACTAAAAGACTAATTGGAAATTAGTCAATATTTAGACAGCTTACTTACAAATACCAAGATGACGTTTCACAAAATACTGTTTAACCTACTGCAGCTATGACAATGACTGGCCCACACAGAAATCTCACATCATGTTATCAATTCTGACAGTAATTTTCTGACAAAATATGCTGCTGGACAAATGCATCTCTTTAGAACTTTTCCAGGCAATGCTTTAGGGCAGAAGCAGTATTTTCAGCATGCCGCAGTGCGAGATTCTAGGAAACCCATACGAATTTGTGAAACACACAGGTCAACAATCACATACTTGCAGCTTTTCTAAATACCATTAAAAAAAAAATGCCTTTAAAACAGTTCTGAATGAAAATCAGTGACATTTCATACAACAGGTCCCAGAGTAAGTACATGCACGCAGAGGCTAAAGTTTCAATGACCTATCTCATTTATCATTTTGTTTACCAAAATGAATCTGCTCACTTGCAGCTGTTATTAAAAACAAGAGGCAGTACCTAAGGCTAGAATGATGCACTAATAAAACTGTTGAAGACATTAAGTGAGAGAACTGAATTCAGCAACCCATTTGTTTGTGACAGGATGTTTTACAGTAATGGGGAGAGCAAAATGAGACTATTTAGATCAATTATTCTAGACTTCTTGAAGAGGCAGCTAAATAAAGAGCTATTTGATCTGATAAGGCCTACTAGACACATTAGTTTCAATACAAAAAAACTCATCTTTCATTCTTCGTTTTGGTTTCTCCGAGTTGATCTTATTCAACATCGAAGTCTTTTTCCTAGCTTTAAAACTACGTGCTTCAATGTTCGCCATCCCCAGGAAGCCTAAGGTGACCTTCATGCACAGCTCTGCTGATTTTCAATTAGCTGCAGGGAGCAGATGTAAGCTCCACTTCCACTGGTGGCCTTTTATAATGGTATGACAGCATGGGTGAAAGCAGGAAGGGCAACTGATGTCATCTACCTGGACTTCTGCAAGGCCCTTGATTTGGTCCCACATCGCATTCTTATCTCTAAATTGGAGAGAAAGAGATTTAAATGCTGGACTGTTTGATGGATTAAAGAATTGTTGGACAGCCAGAGGGTTGTGGTGTGTGGCTCTTTGTCCAGGTGGAAGCCAGTGACAAGCGGTCCTGCAGGGTTCTGCCTTGGGACCAGCGTTCTTCAACATCTTTAACTCTGAAACAGACAGTGGGACCGAGTGTACCCTCACAGCAAGTTTAATGATGATACCAAGCTGAGTGGTGCAGTGATACAACAGAAGGAAGAGATTAGGAAGTCAACCTAAAGAGGTTGAACAAGGCTAAGTACGAGGTGTACAGATGGAGAGCAGCTATGCATAGAAGACTTGAGGGTTCTAGTGGACAAAAAGCTGGACATGAGCCAGAACTGCACTCTAGCAGCCTGGAAAGCCAACAGTACTCTAAAGCTGCATCAAAAGAGAGGAGATAGCATGGAGAGAGAGGTGATTGTTCCCATCTGCTCTGTCTTCATGAGGCCCCACCTGGAGTACTGCACCCAGGCTTGGGAGCCCAGTATATGAAAGATGTAGAGTTGTTGGAAAGGGTCCAGAAGAGGACAACAAAGATGCTCAGAGAACTGGAGCACCTCTCCTGTGAAGAAAGATTGAGGGAGATGTGCTTGTTTGGCTTGGAGAAAGCTCTGGGGAGACCTCACTATGGCTTTCCAATACTTAAACAGAAGTCCTAAGCAGGAAGGAAATGAACGACCCCATCCAAGAGAGTGGTCAGGCACTGGAACGAGCTGCCCAGGAAGCTGGTGGAGTCATCACCCCTGGAGATGCTCAAGAAACATGTAGATGTTGTACTAATGGATGTGGCTTAGTGGGAAATACTGGAGATAGGTGGAGGTTGGACTGGATGATCTCAGAGTCTTTTCCAACCTTGGTGAATCTAAGATCCCTGGAGGCATTTGAGGACAGGTTAGATGGAGCCCTGAGCAGTCTGAGGTGGGGTGGATGGCAACCTCGTCCATGGCAGGGGGTTGGAAGTATTTAGTTTTAAGGTCTTTTCTGACCCAAGCCATGTTATGATTCTGTGATACATTCATCTCGCTTGTTCACCGTAGAGCTGAACACAGTGCTCCGCAGTCAAC
Organism: Centrocercus urophasianus; assembly: GCF_019232065.1. Lineage (NCBI taxonomy): Eukaryota > Metazoa > Chordata > Aves > Galliformes > Phasianidae > Centrocercus > Centrocercus urophasianus. The sequence goes on along the minus strand of NW_024884722.1, from coordinate 32,966,754 downwards.
AGTTTGAGTGTAAACGAGATGTAAGGTGAAAAATAAAAAAAGATTGATAGACTTATCTGTTATGTGAACCATCAGGATATTAAGCTAAAACATATCCTTCACATTTTATGGAAATCCTACTAGCATTCCATTACTACAGACAGTAATAGAAAGCAGAATGCAAAAGTGGATGAAACCACAGTCAATCCTTTCATAAGAAAACCCACCATACATCTGGGAACTGGAAGGGAAACTGAGTTGAAACAATTCAAGGAAAATAGCTCATGGAAAAGAACACTTCAGTTACACAAATCCTTTTACACCTGATCAGGCTGAAGACCTATTAAGTATACAATCACTACCTTTCTACAAGTTACTTTCACATACGTAGAAAGAACTACGTCACTTGGAAATTTTCTCAGTCTTCGGTCATTTCTTGTTCAGCAGCTCCTCCATGTTTTCTGCATCTGCTGTGGGCAATGCACAAAGCCAAGGAGAAGGGAAAAGACCTGAGCTGCAGTTAGTTAATTGAGGTACTACTGGAGGTCAACAGAGGATGCTACCTAAATAAGAGTCAATTTTTCTTTTGAAAAGAAGAAGTTTGTGTTTCATTTATGTTCTACCACCAAGCTGCTTCTGAATAACCCAGATCACTGCATACCAAACAGCAAACAGGTAGATTTGAAAAGCAGTGTTAGAACCATTTCATGCACACAGAGATTTAATATAGCCATTAATCCTCCAGCTACTCCAAAGGGAGTTATCTTCAATGATATGCCTATCATTAAAAATGCTCACAGAGGGCTATTATCTCCCCTCTTATTCCAAGCAATCCCTGTCCTGAAATATTCTTCTAACCTTCCAGAAACTAAGCAGAGCTGAAGGCTGACACTGAAATAAACATAACACATCATGTAGTACACACACACACACAAGAAAAAACCCACCTAAGATAGAAACAATTTAGTGCTAGTTTGGAAGAGATTTTTTTTTCTTTCTTTTGGAATTTAATGTCACAGCATCTGAGCTGTGGGGAATAACCTTTTGCTAGACATAGACACTGTTCTTAATGTTGCAGGGAAGGGAAGTTTCCAACCAGCAGGAGGAAGAGGCTGGCAGGAGTCCTGTGAAACGTTCCCCATGAGAACAAGCGAGTAGAGTAGCATAGCAGCCAAGGCTATGCAGCTCTTGTCCTTGGAAGGTCTTGGGATATGAAACAAAGCCCTGAGCAGGCTGCTCTGAGCAGGAGTGGGGGAACAGAGCCCTTCTCCAGCCCTTTCTAGCTGAATTATTCTCACTGTTTCCAGCTTCTCACTACTACAGTACTCATCCTGAAAGCCAGAGGGATGATGAATGCTGCCCTGAGGTCTTCCTTCTAATTGTTTTCTGCAGAGTCCTTCCAACTTTCAGTCAAAACGATGAAAACTAAAGAATGTGGCTGTACAGGAAGAGGAGTTGGGAAGTGCCCAAGTGACAATTAAAAAACTGCCTAAAATATCTGCAACAAAAGATCCCAGAAGATGCATTAGCAGCTCCCACAAAGAAGGTGGCCAATTACGCTCTGCAGTAAAGACATGACATTGTAAGTGGCAGAGAAATTTTATTTTATTTATCAGCATGACCACATCACAGAACATAGTTATGATCCAAAATGAAGGTACATCTACACAAGAAGTATTTGGCACCTCTAGATGGGTCTCAGAAACAAAGTAACACCTGCATGCTTGTAATACAGTATTACAATGCAATTAGAAGTACGCAGATAAATGTGTAGGTAAGAACTTGATCAATTTGAAATATCTCAAATTCTCTCACTAAGCATAAAAATACACACATTAGCACCCTGATCCTAAATGAACTCTGGTATTCTTATTTAAGATAACAGCATGCTAACGACTGGAGATCTAAGTCCAGCATGAATTTTAAGATTTGAAATGCCTTTTCTCACCAAGCGAGCTACTCAGGAACAATAAAGTCACCACAGCATGAAGCTGCCAAGCTCACCTATTGAATTTTTAGGAGTTCAAATTGTAATCATAATCCATCTGAAATGGTAAAAATGAATAAATTAGTGACACAGCAGAGTTACACAGACACGGAAATTATCCTTCTTGAGTTCCAACTGAAAAAAAAAAAACCAAAAACAACAAAGAAGGTATGAGTCAATTTTCTGGCTGCATTCTTAAGTCTCCGCAGCAAGAGACAAGAGATGAAGATGAAAACATGGTTGGGTGTTATTTATCAAACCTCTTCTGGTCACACACCAACATTTATAATATAGCAAATCTCTAAAGTTTCTGTTCGTTTTTTTGTGTTTTTTTGTTTTGTTTGTTTTTTTATAATATATATCTCGTTCAAGATTTCATATTTTTGAAAAACAGTACTACAACAGTAATACAACATTTCCCTTGGCACCTTTAAATAATATGGTTAATCCTATTTACAATATCAAAATTGCATTTATGTCACTCAAAAATAACAATACTGTGCTGCAGTGTTAGCTAGCACTGTAGGATAATAAAATCTATATATGTTCTTTTTTGAGTCTGAGTCAAACTTGAAACAGCATCCTGACTGAATCACGCATTTCAAAAAGCAGAATGCAGCATAGCAATAAATCCTTACAGCACAACCACCAGTTAGGACACTTTGCAGTTAAGCCCCATCACACGTACAATGACTCCCTTCAAGTCTATTGCTTAGTCAGCAAAGCACGTTAAAGAGAACTAGTAAATCGTGCAGATTGGTTGGCAATGCTTTTATGCACACCTGCAAAGTTCCAGAAAAAAAGGAAAAAAACTATGCAATTTAGGAATTTAGTACATGAATCTCATCAGCACGATACAAGGCTCAAGTGAGGTATGCAGCCAGGCATCTGTAAAGTGATGCACAACCAGTGGTTGGATAAGCGTCACAACTGAAACAGAACCATGTTGTTGTTTTTCGTTTGTTTGTTTGTTTAATAAAAGCCCATTCTTTTCAGTCATATGGACTTGCATAGCAAATACATGGTCAGTAACTAAAAAGAAGGGGTCACCTATTGAATGATTCATAAGTATCAGCTAAGTGTGATGAGTAAACTACTACTTATGAGCAGTCTTAACAAAACTAGCAATGCTAGGGCACCTGCAGTTCAGCACAATTGTTCAAGCTGAGGAAAAGACAGTACAGAAACATGCTCTGCTCAGGAAAATTCCATGTTCCAGAGTAGACATACACACTATTTATTATCTACACCATATTTATAACTTATCAATTTAAACTTTAATCTGACGATACTGAATTAACAATATTAATATTAAAAATTAATATGAGAGAATGAAATGTATATACTGTCAAGGAAAACGGGAGAACTAGAAGCCTAAATATTCTCTGTGAATATGTACTGTACGTGCAATCTATCCTAGAAGGAAAGAAGCTCTAAGTAGTGAGGTAGGCAGAAACTAGCTAAGGAATTGAAAACTGTCACAGCTTTCCTCAAGAAAATAATGCATTATCTCATGGCAAAAAACAGAATTTGTAACATTTCTTGTGCCCTTTAAACTTTAAACTTACCTGTTTTCTGTTACTATTTATTACTAAATCTATAGAGAAGCAGTAAGTCTGGAATCAAACTCCATTCTTTATGTTGGATATGCTGGTTCACAGCTTAACCACAGCAAAAGGAGGAAGGACAAATAATTCTGTGAAGACTAGAGCTTTGTCAAACTCATCACTGGAAAGTTATCACAATCTGTACTGCTACACTGCTTTCAGTTCTCTGGAGACCAAAGAGAAACTATGTCTTTTCCAAAAAAAAAAAAAAAAACAAAAAAAAACCTATCAATATATTTATCTATAAATTTTTGCTTTTAAAATATTTCCTTTTGAAGACATTTCCCAAGCTACCTACATAATGTTTTTAGAGTAAACACAAATGGCAGGGATGCTCTTAGCACAGCAGGAGCTCTGCTCAGAATGTCTTCATACTTCTAAATGGAAATATAACTTCATCCAGAAAATCAAGACAAATACAACACAGGCCCAAAGCCATCGCTAGCCACAGCTAGTTGACTTAGAGTAAGACTGAGATCCTTTATTAATTATCCTTAGCACAACTGTTCATAGCTTCAAAGACTCCCAGAGCAGAGATTTGGAGGTTGCATCACTGACAGACTGATAAAGCCAAACACTCACACATACTTACCGAATGTTGTAAGGGAAACTAAGGCAGTTCCCATGATGGCATCTCACCATCAATGAACAGCCAACTCCACAGGTCCCTTATGTCCTGTTTTCAACTGCTCATTTCGGTTGCTTTGCTACTTTTCTGTTCCCTTGCTACTTTTCTTTTGTTCCCCCTCTGCTAATAACAAAGCACAGCAGCTCTGAAATTTCATTTTTCAACTCAGGTGATCGTGTTCTCTTAGATACAGAGGAGCAATGATCAAAACTGATTCCATTTCTCTCACTTCCTTCCGAGATCTTTTCCTCACATCAGTTCAGACACTATGTGTTACATCTCTGAGTGTCAAATGCTGCTATGTGCAGAGAAAAAAAAAACAAAAACAAAACAAAACAAAAAAAAAACCATGACCTCAGCTGTCCAGCTGATATTCACATCTCTAGCAGAGGCATCCTCTAACCTCCACTTTCAGACCCCTGCTGCACGATGCCTTGGAAATGTAGGAACATTCATTTCCTTTCAAAGCTCCTCTGGAGTTAAATCTCCCATCACTTTCAAGCTAGAGAAGTTCTTGGGGCAAAAAGATTTTTAATTAATGGAAAGATTCACACAGAACTTCCAAATGAAATCATGTCACACACAAGTGTGCATTTCTGAAACTTCATGTTCATCTTCCTCACTTCTTAAGAGCTCTCCTGTCCTGCCCTTTTGCCACTCACATCGTCCTAGAGACTTGTGTCAAAAAAACCTTCTCCAAAACTCATCACAGAGATCCCATTCAGCTTGAAAAAAACTACACCCCTTAGAGCTGTTTCTGTCTGTTAGGGAGTGTGGGTAACCCTGGACTCCTCACGGAGTGCTGACAACAAACCAGCAGGGCTGCTCTGAAAGTAACGCCTCCTATTTTTATGATGTTGCCCCAGTGTCAAAGTCATTTGGTGGTATGGCAGTAGAGCTTGAACCTTCCCACCAATATTCTGTAACACTTTGTTGCCAAGTGGCAGATGGCAGCAGACAGGCAGTCTGACAGATGGCACCTGACACAGAAATGAGTATGAAGCAAAGATGTGCAACTGAACTCCTCCATGTGGAAAAATTGGCCCTCACTTACATTCACCTGGTGAGCATTTATGGAGACCAACCAGTGGACGTGAGCACGGTGAGGCAGTGAGCGATGCATTTCAGCAGTGGCAGCAGCAAATCTCCACTGCTGAAGACTCTTACAAGTGCAGCATGCAGGTTCTTGTTCATTGTTGACAAAAATGCACAGCTAATAGTGGTCACTATGTTAAAAATCAGCATTTTGTAGCTGACAATTTGCTCTATCAAACAGCATTATTGTGCTCTTTGAAGGTGTCGTAGTTTCCATGTAAATAAAAGGGAGACATGACTTTCAGAGCCATCTACATACTTAACTAATCCATACTGAACAAAGCCTCCCAATGATTGGGTATCAGCTCACCTAGAAGCTGACGCTCTGAGGGCAGGAGCATCTTGCAATGAATAACCACACACGGTATGCCTAGTATTAATTTAAAATGAGCAAACACCATTCCTATTCTTACTTTACATTCTACAGTTATGTAGTGCAATCAATCACCTGGATTAATGCCACTACTAAACCAGGATTTAAGATTAAGATAATCTGGGGTGTAATAACACAGACAGAGGTAAACATACTATGCTGTTCTTTGCAGCAAAGAGGCACTGTTTTTCTTGCAGAGCACCATACCAAACTCTAATGACCTATTCCATCATATTTCCAACAGAATATATAGAATGTATATAGAATTTTCATAAAAAAATTAAGCACTTAAAATTTGTGGCACCTTTTAACCAATGCATACTTGTTGCTATGTGGCTTTCCAATGTATGCTGTATTGATATCAGACAAGTCCAAAAATACCATCAACATTCCAATTATTAAACTAAGCCATCCCAAAAATTCAGGAAGATGCACATGATTTTACTTAATTACAGACATTTCTCCTAAATATAGACAGATTATCATTTTAATAAATTTTATTATCACAAGCAATTGTTCACCACCCCCCAGCCAATGCCCAGCTGACTCCCCAGCGGCAAGAGAGCTCAGACCCCCTTCCAAACTCCTCCTGCTTCATGTTGTATAGTATGAAATATCCCTCTGGACACTTTAAGTCAGCCATCCTCATTCTGTTATTATATTCCGTGCCAGCTCCCTGGGCTCTCCGCTGTGCATGGCCTTGGCTCTGTACAGCACTGCTTAGCAGCACCTACAAACATGTTTTGTTATCAGCACTGTTTTTCTCCTAGAACCAAAATACATCCTCATACCAGGCACTCTGAAGAACACAACTCCATTCCATCAGGAGCTAAGAAAAGAACATACTGCTGGAGTTCTATTCAAAATGTAATTGTTCTATTGAAGAAGACATAATATATGTTAATAAAGTTCAGAGAATTTGTTTACCCAGGTGGGATTTCTTAGGACTTTTCTAGAAAGCAAATCAATAAGTGTTTGCAGATTGAAAATCCGATCACACTCATGACAGTCCCAAGAGGGAGCTGTGAAATTGTCATTTCAGTCAAAGGATCTCAGCAGAATTAGTTATCTGTCTCTGAAAATTGCTAAAAAATAGAGGACAGCAGTGGGTGTTGTGAAGGCAGACAGAATCAACAGAACAGCACTCTGTGTTACCTGTAGTAGTTGGCCTTTACCTTACTTGTGATCTCTATAATAGGGAAGGTTAAAATTTCTTTTATGCTTCAATAAAATATTTGATCAAGACTGTATGACTATGTGGGAAGGGTCTAACGAGGTGCAATTGATAGCTATGACACTGTGATGCATAGAGTTTTTATTTCCAGCTCATTAAATCAAATCTGACTTCAGAGAACCAACAGTCTGTGAAAGCTAGTGGATTTATTTATTTATTTATTGTCTCAGCCTCACTACTACTGACGTGTTTACTTATATCAAAAAGTAACCGATCACAAATATCTCCACTTCAGATTTCTGTTGGTAAATGATGCATAGCAGTAAATTGTACATAGAAACAAAATTGAATACCATTTCAGTGTCAGACCTTTCCTGAAGACCGGAAGGTTTTAGAGACCCCAGTAGAGAAACTGAGATTGCTACCCTACATCTTCTCGATGGGTAAAGAAGTAGCCAGCTGCTATTCAAAACAAACTTCGGACACCACACAGGCAGCTCACTGAAGATTCTCAAAGGCTCACTGCAAAGCATGCCAGTATTAGAGAGGAATGTACAAGCAGCTGCTTTTCCAGCAGCTTCACTTAGCAATAATGATAGGCAGGAAGGGTCAGAAAAGCATAAATCCAGAATTTATGCCAGTGCCCCAGCACCAGCCAGGCTCACAGCCTCTTTCAGCATGTGGCTGTAGCTCTCTTTCCTTTGCAAATATTGTTATCAAAACATCATCACTGCCTTTTTTCTCCTTCCTACTAGTACATGGCTGTAGCATGAACCACCATTCACATCTGTTCAACTTGGCTCAGATACCTGCAGCCATCTACAAGCCTCCCTTGGAGCTGTTCTTACACAACATATTTTGATGCATACCAAGGTCTGGAAAACTCTTTCTTCTCCTTCTTTTTTTTCCTCCTCAAGAAAATAACGATATCTGAGTGCACGCTGCAGTGGAACCATATCCCAAGAACACAAGGAAATAGGCAATATAAGAGATCTTGTTGTTTATGTAAGTAAACACAATTTTCTGTGTGCCCTCCTCACCTCAACAGAGGCAAAATGAGACAAGGGACTGAACTTTCTCCAGTTCCATTGCTTTCATGGAGTATCAAGAATTTTTGCATTTTAATGCTCCATGTAGAGGCTGACACTTTTTTTTGACTCTGCACAGTCTGTTATTAAAATGAAACAGAATCAATTCAAACAACAAAAATGGAACTTCCACATTTGTCTGCAGAAAGAGGAAAGGATTTCAGAGGGTATAAGAGCTCTCTCCTCCTTTGTTTCAGTAATTCTTTCGAACACTTCTTCACCTGTCCTTTTAATCTGTGTGCAAGTTTCATTCACAATATAGCAAAACACTTCCTAGAGCTGAAGGGGTAATTTGTGAGCTTACTTTTTTAAAGATGAGCTTCTCCATGAGCTCCAGAACACAGCACAAACAACAGATTACAACTGGACAGTTATTTACATCATGATTTACAGCAGATGTGAAGATTTTTTGCTTGATGGGCACTTTTTTACTCAAGTTGAATGATCTCGGTAGAATACTAAGGAATAACATACAAAAATGTGAGTAGCTTCTTGACCAGCCTTCAGTAATAGATGCAGTTAACCTCTAATGAAGCTAACAGGGAACAAAGTAACCAGAAGAAAATCTGGGATAATGAGACCAAAATGAAACGCGTCTTTTACTTGCAGAGATCAGTACTCAATCTGATTGCAGACCAAGTACTCCAACGAGAATAAATTCGTCTGACACACATACACAATTAAGATGGCTTTGCACTAGTGGCTATAAGAGCTCTGCTGCGCAGAAGTACTCCCTGAGCACTGAACAAGGCTTCACGATGATGTGCCAATGGGCAAATGCTTTTAAATATTTTCCAAAATTTATTCTGTGAACTTTGATGGCTTAGGTAGCAATGGCTTGGTATTTATTAGCCTGTCTGGGTTCTCTGAAAAGAACAGCCTTAGAAATCCATTAATTCAACTATCAGTTAAGTAAGTTAATCCAAGTTTACCTGTTTTCTTTTACTGAGAAACAATTCTGGCACCTGAACTTGGCAAGTCAGCCCCTACAGTGTCACCCTTTGTTATCAGAAATATTTGCTGGTGGCCACACAGGAAGGAAAGAGATGCACTGGCCTCTAAGAGATACAGAAATGCTTGCTAGTAGTCAAATACACTTCCTGTGGAATATCTTCCGCAGCTTCAAACCAGCACCTGAACTAGTAGTACAAGAAATGTTCCTAGAGTACGTGCTCTGTTCAACAGGGAAGCAGATCGTTTCCAGTAGCCTAAAAAGGTTCTCTTCTTTTCTCACCCAAATCACTACAAATTTCCCACCAGACTGAAAAAAAACAAGCTTTTTTCCCCCCTCTAAAAGCAAGTAAAAATTGTCATGTCCACGAGTTAATTATTTTAAAAAAAAATGTATTAAATTTGAAGTCTTTAGAAGTGTGATATGGAAGCCTTAAAGGATCTCTTTTAAATATTTTTCCTTTCTGAGAAGAAACACTGGAAAATGACCAAAACTTCTCTTCATACTTCTGTGCCCCCAAAATCTCTGACTGCTTCAGAAAACCTGTTGCACACCCATCTCAATCCTGCTCAGTTTCACACTCCATTTAGTCTACTTTTAAAATTCCCTTTGAACCCTCACTCTGCAGATCTGACTGGATCTTCAGGACTTCAATGGAAGAGATACGTCAGTATGGAGCTTTGTGTAACTGCATTCAGCAATAAATCCCTTTGAAATTACTGAGCCTGACTGAGGACGAAATTAATTATGGGGCTGTTTGACATGGCTATGTAGGTTACATATCTCAGTAGAATATCACAGTAACTAATGGGGGGCCATCATTATTCAGTGAGACATTTGAGAGTGCTCTACGTGGCTTAAGCATTTGTAAAGAAAGATTTCATCAACTGCAAAATGATTCCCATGCTTTCTATAGAAAATATTTCTATGCTACCATGAAATAGAGAAGACAACAGAAAACATCAGAAGGAAAAAGTAAAGTTCTTTTCATGCCCTTACCCTGCTGTGCTTTGGATATTTAAGCAGAGATATCCTCCTTTCTCAAAGATGGTTTGAAACGCTCTTCCTATATGAATATGTATCAGGTGTAATCAATAGGCAGCCAGGGATCAAATCTCCACAATCAGGCAAAGCCCAGCAGTTCCCATTCTGACCTGAACACCCACTTTATCAGATGTTCAAATAGGTAGAACCATCTGGGGACTCGAGACTGACCCTTTCCATAGACAAAATCTTTTGTAGAACTATAATTTTGAACCCCTGACCGTTCTACTGTGGAGAAATAGCTGTCTTCATTCCTGAACGTTAAAAAAAGGTTCATAATACATAATGCAGATCCAATTCCTCTTTTTATGTTGTTCCAAATGTGCACTAGTATTAAGGCATCACATTTTACTTTAATAGTCGCAAGAAACTATTACTCAAGAGCAGCTTCTGTTCCCACTATTCACATTCATCAAAAATGTGCCTTATGTTAAGGATACCTTTTCTACCTTCTAGAATTCGGCTGTGACAAGTCATATATGCTCTTTTAAAAAAACAAGTGAATAACAACAACAAAAACAGCACATGGTTGCTGAGAAAAGACTAAAATATACAAAGATTAGGACTGTGCTGATATATTTAAACATGGGTTTCTCACATTGAATTGCATTTTCCTCACAAATGCATTAGCAGACTGCTATTAAAAAAAAAAAAAAAAAAAAAAAAAAAAAGAATGAAAATAAAGGCATTGTTTGCCCTCTGTCCTCAGTGACAACTCCTTTGCTGGATGCCTCTGCAGAAAATAAAGGAAGGTGCCTGAAAAGCGGTATCTCAGATGGAAATAGTTTGAAGCAAATCGAAGCTGTAACTTTTGTACCAGAGGAGAAGGGAAGGAGATTTAGAGCCACCTGGGACAGAAGATGAATGTAAATGGCTGGAGGTTGGCGAGCAAAGCTCTGGAAGGAAAGGGCGACAGAATGAGAAAGCAAAAATGGCCTGAGAAGAGAAATGGCACTGAGTTCTCTTAACTATCACATTGAGCTAGGAGATGAGAATGCTGTTTATTTAAAAGGATGTGAACAAAACAAAGTTCTGTGAAACATCAAATAACACTGAAATAATCAACAAAAGAAACTCTGTTAGGGAATAATTTAATCTCACGAGTACTGTTTGAGAAGCACAAAGCAAAGAAGGCAAAATCCAAATACTGATTTAAACAGGCCATCTTATAGTGACATAAAAACTATCAGTTTTGTGCTAGAGAGGCAGAAGTGCTCCGCCCATAAAGGAAAACACAAGGAGCACACAACAGATCATGGAATACCAACACCCATGCAAAACATGTAAACTCAAACTGTGTAATAAACCACACTTTTAGTGTCTTCTACTTGGATTCAAATCATGTTTTGTTCTTTGGGATGTAAGTATTCACCGATTTCACACAGACAATAAAATCAGACTGCAGCATCATGTCTGAGAGTGTGGTTCTACCATTGTTTTGGCTAATAAACAGAAGCATTACTTCACTTGCTTGCTATTTTCATTCAAGTACTGAAAGCTATGTCAAGATAAAAAAAAATAATAATCTAAGATTAAATGCTGTAAAAGTATTTATACTGCTCTAGTCTTGAGAGAAGAGCATAAACGCTGTGCATTAAATAATTCAATCTCCATAGGCAGTAGCAACTTCCAGGGCAGCGCTTTTGACAGGAATTTCCCATAACTGCAGATGCTTCAAAAAGCATAGCTAGGGCTGTTTAAGTTATCAAATGCATTTTAAAAGAGGGAATTAGAGTTATTCATTCCAGGTCATTACTCGTGGAAGCCAAGGAGATTTCCTATTGCTAGAAATAAGGTGGTTGCTGAAGGACGATCCTTCTGCTCATACTCTCTGTTTCATATTCCCTCTGCATTATCAAAGAAAATTCTTTAGAACTGGGGAGAAAAAAAAAAAGAATCTCTTTTCTGGACTGGACAAGGCATATTTTGTAATATTACTTTCTCATTTAAAGCTTCAGGAAATCCAGTTTCCCTGGGCTTCAAATCTGCTCACCCTTCCTTCTGCCTAACAGAAGCACAGAACTGTTTGTTCATTGGGCTGTTTATTATTAGAATGTCTGCTGCAGAAGGGGAAAGCATCCAGAAAACCTTCCAGCTACAATTTTGCTCTGAAGATACCAGGCGGTATTTAACACATTTGAATATCATCAAGATAATTTGCCATAGAATACGGGAAAGAAGCGAGCAGGAGAGATGCATTGAGACATGAACCTCCAGGCTTCTCCCCAGCTCAAACAAAGAACAATTTGTTTATACCCATGTAAATCCTGTACTGCACCTGAAGACATTTTTCATCTGCAAATTTTTTTTCATTATGTTTCATCTGTGTTTTCATAAATGTGAAAATAATGAACTGAATGAGCTCTTCACCTAGTGCAACAAGGAATCTTAAGTCAGCAGTCACAAATAAAGAAGCACCAACAGAGCTGACTTCTGCTCAAGAAGCTTGTCATGTTAGCCACAGCACAGCTTGGACCTCCAGACCGGCTACAGCGCAAGAAATTTGGTCAGAACTTCTTTCTTCCTATTTGGAGTTTCTTCTAAAATCCTCAAAAGAAACCTTCCTTTGGAAAAAGAAAACGTGCTCATCTTCGGGCTTCTCTCTTCTGCGCAAATTAACTTATGTTTCAAAAGCCTCTAAAGGAATAGGCTGGTAGCCTCAAGAAAATGCAGGTTTTCTTCTTCCATCCAGAAGAGGAAACAAATTAATTTCTGTATCTGCCATCAAACAAACCAAGAAAACTCACAGAAAGCCTTATGAGTAGAAATCTCTGCAAAATAGAGATGGTAAGTATCACTTGCTCTGTACACCATCCAACAATAGCCTCATTTCTTCAGATTACAGACTATACAAACTCATAGGATGATGACTAAAGAAGTAAGCAACTGCAGTAAGCAAACTTATGAAAGCAATATTGTGCCAAAGATCACCAGTTTAAAGGAATGAGCGTCATCAACTGCAAGCAAAATTGATGGGAATGCAAGTGATGAGAATTCAACATGACTTAGAAAGTTCAAGCATTACTTTTCAGAATGGTTGACAACAGGGAAAAAGTAGAGATAGGTTAGAGAAGACTCACAAAGAATATAATTAGGCTACAAAGGTGCTCCATCTAGTGTGTAGGTCACAGTTTGGAGAAAAGAGGACAAGAAAACCAAACGGGATGACATCAGATATCACCAAGCTGCTCAATTAATGTTTTGTCCTTGGAATAACAGCTTCATCAGGGAAGACAAGCTACTGGAATAAATAATAGCAGCATATATATTCCTTGAGAGAAGTCTTGAAAAGAATTTCAGTATTAAGTCTCATTTAAGAAAATGAAAACATACCTGCATGCCCTTAAATATGCATCCCATAGTGCACACCATTAAATATGATAATGCCCCATCTTTTCTTCACTTCATAAAGCCCTTGTGTTTCTACTACAACTGCTGCTCACAGAACCAAGTTTCACCCACGTTCTCCCTGAAAATCCACATCTGTTCCTAACCTTTTCCTCATCAGTGGTGTGGCTGCTACCCCAAGTAGTCGCTTGAACTCAACTATTAAACATGAATACACAGACAGTACTTACTTTACAGTAGCATTTTTACAGAATTGTGAATAGACTGTTTCTTTGTTTAGGACAGTTATGGCAGTTAAATATGAACTATTTGTGCACTATTTTAGCACATATATCCATGCAATACACAAATATTTTTTACATATGATAAATGTCACCTTTAAAGCCAAGGACAAGCCTGACTTTAATGCACTACATTTTGCTCAAGCACATAACATTTATTACAGGGGGAAAAAAATGCCTTATTCTTTATTGCTTCTGTATTGAAGCTTTCTAAACAAACCAGTGAAGTAAATTAATAGAAATAGAAAACACTAACAGTTAGAAATGAAAACATCCAGACATTTGAATGCTACAAATGTAAACTGACTGTGAATTTTAATAAAGGTGAGGCTGTCAACTGCTGATGATTTATACATACATGAATTGACAGAAATATAAAGACAGAAAAACAGAAAGAAGCAATCATAGTATGACTAAAAAAAATGGTTTTGGCAGAAGCTTCTCATGGAAGAAAAGAAAAACCCAGTGCTCGGAATAACATTATCATATATATCAGATCACATCCAAACATGTTGGGAAGTACCACATAACTGGTTTGGATTACCAATATGATGTCAGCACTTCAGTCCCAACACATTAACTGCATTTCTTTAAAAGCATCTCTTCACATAGCAGCCAAGTAATTCACTGAACAACTTAACCTCCCTTCTAAAGACATGATCTCCTGTTCTGGAGTTTTCTGGACTTTGGCAGAGTTTGCCCCAGTAGTCATGCTGGATAAGAGCCCTGAGCTTACAGGCCAGTAAATTTTAGATACTTTTTAGCGATGCAATGTGAGCTTTGAGATGAATAAAATCTGTATCCTTTACCAGAAATGCACAAACTCTAGTAGGCAATTTCATCAATCAGGCATTTGAATGAACTTCATTAGCCAAGGATTTCATTTGTTACAAGGTCAACTGAAGAAACTGTTGGGACACCAGAAGAAACCTGGCATCACTGCATACTGTCACTGCATCTTTTTTGAATGTTCAGTGAAGAATTAACGAGCCCATTACTACCTTTGATGATTATAAAGATGTCATTTCGTTGGTGTAAAGTAGTTGCCTGACTATACATTGCCTTGGTGACAGCAATAAGAAAACTCAAAAAATCACTTCATTAAAAACAAAGTGATGAAAATTGCTACGAAATGCCCATTACCTCTGGACTTGTGATAAAAATAATGGCCTTGGCAAGGAGCACATCTGAATCATAAGTAAGTGAAGTATGAAGTAGCCCACTAGTAAAAGGAAATTAGAGTTACTGTCAATAGGGAATCATCAGGAGAAGTACTGCAGACTGGATTATATTTATAGATTAACCCCATGGAAGTAGCAGGTGATGCAGCCTAGACTTCTAAAACCACTGAGAAATCTGCAGGGACCATCTAACATGCTTCCTTCTGATAGCGATACTACTTCATTCACTGCTGCACCATGTGTTCCACTCCGTTCCAAGAAAGGAAACATTTCTGACTGGTATATTAATATAAGTTCCAGTGTTGTATTTGATTACGGGGCTACAAACCTGGTCAAATTTAATCCTCTGCCTGACTTCATCTATGGTGCTGTACCAGCAGAGCTACAGAGTACAACTGTTGCACACATCTGTGTTCTCTCCGATATTTACTACTTTATTTCCCAATTTAAAAATGGAACTTTGATGTCTTCAAAATCACCTCTCTCTAGAAGATACTAAAGCATGCTAAACACTTGTAGATTTTCCCATTGGTAGTAGATAATGACTGGTCTCAACAGTAAAATATTTTTCACACACACACACTTACTTTCCCTATTCTTAGCAGAAATATCCTTCTCTAAAACATCCTTCAGGAAGCCACTCTCAGGTTAATTTGGTGTATGAAAGGTCACGTTTTCCAGTAAACACCAACTTTGAAGCTCTGTGGAACAGAGCCCAGCATGAGCAAAACACAAAAGGTTCTCAATGCAGCAACACTGCACATAACTTTAAAAACACGATGCCCATACTTCTCTTGAATGCCAACTCAACACAGAAGGAAAAAGAAAGAGACAGAGGCAGCATATTACTGCCAAAATTTGCTTGAATTCAAATCTATAAACGCAAACTCTATATAGGAAAGTACCTAGTTTACCTGAACCTTTCTGCCTTGAGACTTTGAAGGTGTACACAATTACACATATGTCACAGCAGCGACAGTACTGATGGGAATACAAAGATAGGAATCCTGAAAAGATTTCTGTGACTGTTTTTACCTGTTTATATATTATTTCTAACTGTATTCTACTTCAACTTTTTTCCTTTTTCTTATGATACTCTGGAATTGCTGACTGGGAACGAGACCATATTTTTCTTCCATTGACAAATGTAGGTAAAAAGGGCTTTGTGCACTACTTGCTTACTAACAGCAGCAGAATTGAAATATGCTGCCCTCTGGCTCATCATGGGCCAGCTTGTCTTAGAGAAAACAAGCAGAAAGGAAAATACAGACAAGACAGACGAGGCACAAGTTGCAATTAATATAAAACTACATATACACACATACACATGGATACTAATAGCTCTTTCCAAACTGGAATTCAAGCTCAAAATGCAAGAAACAAGGAATGCATAATCTTTACCTGTCTGGCACTGACAAAATGTAACACGCTGATTAAAAAAGCTTTTCCTTCTCCAACTCTTATCATTAAAATAATATAACATATCACAAAGTTGCTGAGCTGTTGAGTTAGGAACAGAAAAACTTAGCCTACTCTTAATTCAAGCATATTTCATGTTTAGGAGGCACAAACAGAGATAACAAGATCTGTATTTGCACTTCTGATCTATTATGGACAAGTGACGTAAGAACACTGTGATAACATGCCAACAAGCTGAATTAGTAAGTTCCATCCACTTGTCAGACTTCTGCACTTTTGTTCAGCCTTCCTCCCGCAACTGGACAGACGTTCTCAATAGACATAAATGGGCTTCACAGCTGGCCTGTAGGAAACCAGACAATCATCCGCCCCTATTTGCTTGAAGTGAGTTTCAGACTCATCTCTTTATGCATTACCTCTCTTTTCCAAAATCGATCCTACAGGCAGGAGTGCATTTATGGCTGAGCCAACACCAAGGCCTAAGAACACGGGAGTCAAAGCAGCACATGTCTTGGTTAGGGAATCAAAGTCCTAGAATTTAGTAACTAATAGGAAATTCAAGGTAAACTTAAACAAAAAAATCCCTAAATATGCAGGAAGATTTGTGCAACCTGAGTGACCTACTGCCTCACTCCTGAAGGTGTGTTCTTCAGTGCTAGGGGTGGTTTATAAAACATGCAGGCAGACAGCCTGTAAATTAGGCTGTGTAGATACAAGCTTTTTATCAGAAAATGAAGGTTATGTGCACAGCAGACTGCCTTCTTCCCTTCTTTTCCCCACCAAGTGAAGTGACAAAGAGATTTAGGTGTTTGTTCTCAAAGTCAGAGGTCTGTATGAGATCTGGGAACAGAAACTTGCTGTATCTGAATGAAGAGCCATCAGACATATACAGCCCTTACTCAGTCAGACAGGGAATTATAGAAAAGCCTTAAAGGCTTTACAAAACAAGAGCCATTTCACACTGCTTGTGAAATAGAGCACTGCAACACAGAGCCCTGTACTGGAATGTTCTTCAGAATTGTTTTAATGTCTGTTTTGTCTTTCAAAAGTCTTAAAACACAATATTTACTGATAGAAGCCCTTGTGAGTAAAAAAGCATTTTTCATAGTCCAACATAACAATTTGACCTAAACACAGCACTCAGAATCTGCATGGGTGCACATTTCTTATGCATTTGATGCCATTTCTTTATTAAGTATTCTCACGCAAGAAACGTATCTGCTCTTCTTGACAATACACTAGGAAAGCTGCAAGAACAGCAACAGGATTTATGCCCTTACCACACATAACTGATACTCCTTATTTTGACATCCTGCTTCCAATTAAATACAGGAGAAAAAATCGTTCCACCTCAGCCAGCTATTTAACCATCTTTCTGATGCACCAAGATAGCTTTGAAACACCGTCAAAACAGCATTATTTGTAAAATTAAGCTTTTTAAAAAAACATTTTCTATTTATTTCCTCGAGGAAACCGAAGTGGTGATGCAGTTTCACCAATGTTAAATTGGACCAAGAGCATGCACTGGCACAGAGATTTCATCCAGAACTGCCCTGAAATATTTACTAAGAGGCTCTCTACCATTTCTGATGAGCTGATACTTAGGCCTATGAGCATCAGAGAAGCTGACCTTTAAAACAAAGCAAACGCACCCTTGATGCTGTGCAGGATGTCCCGCTCCCTGCACAGCTGGCTCCCACTCTCCCAGGGATGCGCTGCCCTATTAGGAGCCATCCCACTATCAGCAGCCTTCCCAGCCATGCTGCCAAAACACCATGCACACAGCAGCTCCAAGGAAACACAGCCCTTGATGTAAACCCCCAGAGAACAAACCAGATCCTCTCAGCACCAGCAGCAGTGTACAGAATTCACTCTTTCTTGAATGAGAGGAAAAACAGCTTTCTTCAGATCAAATCCATTTATAACAGCATATCTTCTCAACGTTTGCTATTTTACAATTTTGTTTTTTTAATACCAAGAAAGCTTTGGTAAGAAAAGAGCTCACAGACACTGAGCAAGGCGGTGAAGGAAGAGTTCACTGCCTCCCACACAGAGCACTTCCAAACAACAGCACCCAAAACAGGACTTGCGATCACCTGATGCTAATACCAAGGAAGGATTTATTGTTTCAATTACCTACCAGATTCTTATGTTATATCTGTAAGACGGTATAAAGCTATCAAAAAGATTAATTCACCCAGCAATGCAGAAGTTTACCCACAAGGAGTAAACAATCCTGGTTTTTAGCCATGTCAAACAACAGAGCACAATCCCGATTGCACAAGCCTAAAGAGATGAATGACATTTTCTAAATGGGAGCAGCTTCCTTGTTATTCAGGGGAATCAATCTACCCATGTAAGCTTCAGAATACCTTCAGGAATATGTCAAACTGCAAACACTAGACTGACATTTGGGATATACACTAGGCAGGTAGCAAGGACTCCTGCTCTGACACGTGGCAATAGTGAATATGCACAGAGGTAAGGCTTCACATCAGTCGAAATCATTTTTTATGAACCACCAAATCGGTAGAAAAGGTAATGGCATCACAAGATTTCATTGACAGATCTTAAATCCTGTGGTTAGCTCATCTTATTTCAGCTCTTGCTTGCAAAGGGAAATATTATATGCTCACTCCTTCTTTGAAGAACTTACTTAAAAAACAAAAATAAAATGCGCATGCATACATGCACTTCCTGCTGAGATCACTAAGAGGTGTTAAGAAATTTCAGCTCTCCCGCTGCCCTTCAACAATGGGAAGCACAATATCAAAAATTAAAGCAGTCTGAAAGGCCAGGCCAGCACTGAACTGGATCACACTGAAAACACGAGCCGAGGAGAGGAGTAAGAACAAAAAGTACATCTTTGCAGCTGTCTCCATGTCGAAGCATCTCCTCATCAGGCATGCATCACATTACTTCCCCTTTGTTTACTCACTAACTTCAAATGGATTTCTCCATAAAAATACCCCCCTGGCTCTTCCCTTCAGCACACCTGAATCTGCAGCAACCACAGTGCCACCTGGAAGCACACCCCAGGGAATAACCAGTGTGGGGTGAGAACCTACCTCTCTTGCTGGTATTGAGCCCAGCCTCCTGCAGGCTTCACTCAAGCCTGCCTGGTTCTTCATCTCAAAGTGGCAAACAACTGATTCCTATCAACCCTTTAACGAAGCTTTTTAAAGATCAGGGATGGATTTTTAACACGTAACTGGAAAACAGTCTCCTTACTTGTATTTTCCTGTCCAAGGTGTCTTATCCTGCTTAGACATCGGACAAAAGTTGCACGCTTTTCGTTTTCTTATTGCCACTCCCTTGGCTGTTTATAACTACACACACTGCAAGACAGCAGACAAGCAGGATAAAAGGCTGAAACATGGATACACAAACTGGCAACAATGCCTTGTCCTGTTCTCAACTGCCTCTGAATAATTCCTAACATTTAAGTTGATGCTTTCACTGCTGATAAATATTGACTGGACATTTTCATGGAACTATCTGTTGTAACTTTAGACTCTTGCTCACAAATGGTAACAATCAATTCAGAGATGAAGTCAGAATTATTTTTCCCCTACATACATCTTTTCCATTTATTTACACAATTTCATCTGTCACTTCAATGGTAGTCAGTCTCCTAAGGTCTCCTGCAGCAGTTCCTTGCCAGCTCACATATTTAGTATGCCCTAAACAATTTACTAGCATCTGTAAATCTTCTCATCTTGCAAGCAAACCTATTTCCTAGGTCATTTAATGTTCATATAGTGAACATCAAGGATCCTGGTGGTACACCAGTAGTGAATTCCTTGTTTTCCAAGAACTGACTGTAGAAGGTCAACTCTTTTCCCGGTAGCTCATCAATCATCTGTCTGTGCAAGCATTTCCCTTTCAAGTCCCAGGTGCTTTATTTCTTTAATATGCCCTGCCAAGGAGTTTGGCCAAAAGGACTCGATACTCATCTTAACCTCCAACAGTGCTTGCTGCCCACTGCAAACAAGAATTGATACAGTTACTGCTTGTAATGGAGACAAAGACTTTGGATGATATCTGGCAAAGCTGTATTACTGTACTTCACAACATAAAAAAAAAATTTAACAATCATTGTTTAGTCTTTGAAAGCCTTCTGCAAAGAAGACTTTTGTACAAGAGTCTTCTTTTTGCCTTAAATCAATTGAGGTGATTAGTCTTTTTTTTTTTTTTTTTTTTTTTT